>NC_141351.1:26516013-26551013 GCF_057382095.1 Aulonocara sp. 'chitande type north' Nkhata Bay | reverse complement strand
GGTGTCACCCTCAGGTGCTTTATGGCGCCGCCGGCCTTAACGACGTCTAACAAAATGTCAGCGGCCGACCAATGACGTGCTGGCAGCGCTGAGAGAAAGAGGGTTAGTCGAGTGGGAAGTCTTTAAGAGTCATTTTAGAGCGGGAGATAAAAGAGCAGAGGAGGGAGGAGGGGGGAGGACAGGTACACGGGGAGATGGTGGTGGTGGTGGGGGTGAGGTTTAAATCAGCAGAGGTGTTAAAGAGCGGTAATTTTCCGCTGAGACGGCAGTTTCTCCGTCAAATAGAAGATAAAGAAGATGCGTGGAGAGCTGAGCTCTGTGTTTTCACATGTTTCATGTTAAAGTGAACATGCCTGACCTCTGACCCCTCACAGGCTTCATCTGGGAAAGAAAATCATCCACAAAAAAGCAGCAGTGAAAAGAAAAAATGAACAAACAAGCACAGGCATCCTTCAAAATAAAAGCATGAGCACATGCTTCTTTCAAAATAAAACAAAACCCAGAACAAAAAGAAACTGTAAAACAGAAGCTGCCCTCCTCCTCCTCCTCATCTTCGTCACCACCGTCAGTGTTTGTCAGCTGTAATTGTTCATTGATCAGTTTGGTTATTAAACGTTCCCTCTTTAAATGCTAATACCCCTCCCCCGCCCCGCCCCCACCCAAACACCGGAGTGAACAATTATTTTGAGGCCCTCAGTAAATCAATCAATAACTCCCTCGTCGCTGCTGCAGCAAAGAGCCAATCAGGAGGGAACAGGGGATCATATTTATGAAGCAAAGAACTGCTCACACAGCAAAACAAGGAGAGTGTGTGTGTGTGTGTGTGTGTGTGTGTGTGTGTGTGTGTGAGTGTGCGTGTGTGTGTGTGTGTGTGCGTGAGTGTGCGTGTGTGTGAGTGTGCGTGTGTGTGTGTGTGAGTGTGCGTGTGTGTGTGTGTGTGTGTGTGTGTGAGTGTGCGTGTGTGTGCGTGTGTGTGTGTGTGTGTGTGAGTGTGCGTGTGTGTGTGTGTGAGTGTGAGTGTGCGTGTGTGTGAGTGTGTGTGTGTGTGTGAGTGTGCGTGTGTGTGCGTGTGTGTGTGTGTGTGTGTGTGCGTGTGTGTGTGTGTGAGTGTGCGTGTGTGTGAGTGTGTGTGTGTGTGTGAGTGTGCGTGTGTGTGTGTGAGTGTGTGTGTGTGTGTGTGAGTGTGTTTATTAAAAGTGTTCTTTTGTGTTTTTATAAATTATTATTGAATATAATGAAAAGGGTTCCATTATTCGTGTTACTGCTGTTGTCAGCATTAATAATAATAATAATAACAAAGAAAGATTCAAAAACTAAAATAAAATAGAATGAAACTGTTAATTTCTAATTCATCAACAAATGTTAAAAGCACTGAGGTGTGATGGTTCCTGGGTCGATGACTCAGTGCTTTGAGTGGTTAATATTCTAGTTTCTCCTGGTTGTGATCTCCCTCTGTGCTGTGTTTCTATTCGTTTCCCTCCGTTGCCCGTCCGTCTCTGTTTGCTCCTACAGTTATCAGCAATAAAGCTGAGTTTAAGTTCAAGTCCAGTGTCCTGCAGACTGGGTCCTGTCACACAGCTCATCATGACAGGAGTTTGAAATAGTTTTAAATATAAACTTTTAAACTCAGAGTAAAAATGATAAACAGAAAAAGTGACAATATTGTTTTTTTGCAGACATAGAGATTTTCATGAAAAGGTTTGTTTTCTTTTGTTATTTCAGTTATATTTACATGTTCAAATAAAATTATTCTGTCTACAACAAACCACAGAAGAAGAAAAAACTTATTGACGATGGGTGATCAAGACATAGCTGCGCAGGAGACAAAATGCAAAGTGACTGTTCTTTCCAGAGTAGCTCCAGTTCACAGACCAGAGGTGTCTAACATTAGAAAGAAAACACGAAGCGTCAGATGATATGATATGAGCAACACTTGGCAACAGTGGAGAGGAAGACCTCCATAGTCATTGTAGTGAAAGTGGCACATGGTTGTCAGGTTGGTTGTGATTAGAGTCACATTATCTGTGGTTTATATGAAGCAGAGACATCAGTGACTCACTGCTGGGTTCAGAGTGGAAGTAGCAGGTATGTAATCAGCTCGGGTTAAGTAATTAAGAAGATCCCCGTCTGATAAATCTGTGATACGACCGTGTTCCTGTTATTGTGCCCCCCTCCCCGTGTCCTGTAGGCTGCCTGTGTTCCTGCAGCTGATAGCAGTGGAGGTGGCGAGCTGCAGTGCTTCATGATAAGACCCCGCCGCTTAATTAGCAGCTGGGAGCTTTCTTGGGGAGACAAAAGACACTAATAAGCGCTTTGTTCCTACGCAGATTGCTTTGGTCTCCATTAAAGAGCACCCCGAGTCACCAGTGGACACTTTAACCTACTTACAGGGTCCTGGCAGGCCAAGGTTGCAGACTCTCACTGTGAGGTTCAACAGAAAACATTGCAGTGACCTCCATAAACCCAGCTGAACCCTTCAGGCTCCTGTAGTCTGACCACACATCTTTTTTTTTGAAGGGAACAATGAAAGGACACTACTGTTAGGGAAAATAATCAAATGAAGAACCAATATGCTGATTCTGAAGCTTTGTTTTCCCCAAGGAAACATTTTTGTTTTCAAAGGTACGAGAAAAGAAACTCACCTGCAAACTGACAGGCAGGACATTAAAACAGATATCTCACACAGAACAAGCTGGACTTGAATGAAAGGTAACGGCAGGAAAAGCTGAGGAGATGATGAGGCGGATCAGTGTGTCCTGATTCAGCAGGGATGACTCTCTGCTCCCTCTGGACTGTGAGCAGCATCAGCCAACATCTGGCCACCAGCGCAACATAAGACACAAACATCCACCTGTCACCTCAAATTAGCAGTTACATGTCCTGCTTTTGTGCTTTAAATTGTACTCAGGTCAAACAGCTTGTTTCCCTTAGAGCCTTGGAGCAAGGCAGTAGCACCAGTATGATTCACTGTAGTCACAATGAACAGAGAGCATCAGAGGGGAAAAAATGAAAGATAGAAAGAAACCAAAAGTGAAGAAACACAAGAACTGCTAAAAGTAAATGACTTTAGAATTGACGCCACAGTGCACACATGAAAATCGAAATATCCTGGTCATGAAGAAATTCAATTCAATTCAATTTTATATATATAGCGCTGTGGTGGAATTAAGCCACGACGGGACCACAGATCTGCGTTTTGAGTCATCTTTATTCACCACTTCTCACCACAACACCTCACAACCCCTGAGATCCCGTGTTTTAACACGGTGGGCGTAATTGCGGATGCCGTGCAGGTGCGTCCGCAGGCATCGCAAACCATGCCCCACTACAGAGCTACAGTATCCAGAGTCGTACGTAGTGAGGAGGTGAAATTATTAACAAGATAATCGACCTCTGTTGGGGTAGCGTTCAGATAGCTGCTCTGCTCTATATTGGTACAGGGCATTGAAGATGATAACAGTGGGTGGATTATATTCTTAAACTTAGTTACAGCGCTTTCAGAAAGACATCTACTGTGATAAAGTCTACTCTCCACCACTGTGTAATCAATTATTGTAAATGTAAATGTTATCAGGAAATGATCAGACAGGAGAGGGTTTTCAGGAAACACTGTTAAATGTTCAGTTTCTATGCCATATGTTAAAACAAGATCTAGAGTGTGATTAAAGTGGTGGGTGGGTTCTTTTACAGTTTGAGAGAAGCCAATTGAGTCTAATAACAGATTAAATGCCATGTTGAGGCTGTCATTTTTAGCATCTACATGGATGTTAAAATCACCCACAATAATTATTTTATCTGAGCCGAGAACTAAATCAGTCCCCATAGAGAAGAAATGTCCCCGCAGTATTGAAATGTCCTGGTGGTATAAAAATGTCCCCATGGTGTAGAAATTTCCCCATGATGCAGTAATGTGTCGATGGTGTTAAAATGCCATGGTAAAGTAGAAAAATCCCCACGATGTAGAAACGTGGTGTAAAAGTGTCCTGGTGATGTAGAAATTTCCAGCCAAATCCAGTCTATCATCAACCTAAAATCTGATCTACACTGTGTCTACATAACCATGTGCAAAGTGTCTTCGGCCACAGGTACCTGTGAGTTTGTTGAACCTTTTACCTTAGCATGCTAAGGTCCAGGCATGACTTCTTGAAGATGTTTAATAAAAAGCCTGTGTGCTTTTCCTCTGGTCCTCTGAGAGCATACTGAAGTCTGCATCACTGCACGGTTCAGCAGTTGCTCCTCAGCAAACAAGAAATTACTTCAGAGAGTGATCGGCACAGCACAAAACATCACTGCCCCCACACAGAACTGTCCTCACAGAGCAAAGCAGTCTTCTCTGAGCAAAACTGTCCTCAAAGAGCAAAACTGTCTTCTCTGAGCAAAACTGTCCTCAGAGAACAAAACTGTCCTCGCTGAGCATGACTGTCTTCACAGAGCAAAACTGTCCACACAGAGCAAAAACTGTCCTCAATAAGCAAAACTGTCTTCTCTGAACAAAAACTGCCCCCACAGAGCAAAAACTGTCCTCACTGAGCAAAACTGCTCTCACTGAGCAAAAACTGTCCTCACAGAGCAAAACTGTCCTCACTGAGCAAAACTGCTCTCACTGAGCAAAAACTGTTCTCACAGAGCAAAACTGTCTTCACTGAGCAAAATTGCTCTCACTGAGCAAAAACTGTCCTCAAAAAGCAAAAACTGTCCTCACTGAGCATAAGTGCCCTCACAGAGCAAAAGCTGTCACCACAGAGCAAAACTGTCCTCATAGAGCAAAACTGTCCACACAGAGCAAAAACTGTCCTCAAGGAGCAAAACTGTCATCACAGAGCAAAAACTGTCCTCAAGGAGCAAAACTGTCCTCACAGAGCAAAAACTGTCCTCAAGGAGAAAAATTGTCTTCACAGAGCAAAACTGTCAACACAGAGCAAAAACTGTCCTCAAGGAGAAAAACTGTCTTCACAGAGCAAAACTGTCCACACAGAGCAAAAACTGTCCTCAAGGAGCAAAACTGTCCACACAGAGCAAAAACTGTCCTCAAGGAGAAAAACTGTCTTCACAGAGCAAAACTGTCCACACAGAGCAAAAACTGTCCTCAAGGAGCAAAACTGTCCTCACAGAGCAAAAACTGTCCTCAAGGAGCAAAACGGTCTTCTCTGAGCAAAAACGGTCCTCACAGAGCAAAAACTGTCCTCAATGAGCAAAACTGTCTTCACAGAGCAAAACTGTCCACATAGAGCAAAACTGTCCACACAGAGCTAAAAATGTCCTCAATAAGCAAAACTGTCTTCTGTGAGCAAAAACTGTCCCCACAGAGTAAAAACTGTCTTCACAGAGCAAAACTGTCCACATAGAGCAAAACTGTCCACACAGAGCAAAAACTGTCCTCACTGAGCAAAACTGCTCTCACTGAGCAAAAACCGTCCTCACTGAGCAAAAGTGCCCTCACAGAGCAAAAACTGTCCACATAGAGCAAAACTGTCCACACAGAGCAAAAACTGTCCTCAAAAAGCAAAAACTGTCCTCACAGAGCAAAAACCGTCCTCACTGAGCAAAAGTGCCCTCACAGAGCAAAAACTGTCTTCACAGAGCAAAACTGTCCTCATAGAGCAAAACTGTCCACACAGAGCAAAAACTGTCCTCAAGGAGCAAAACCGCCATCACAGAACAAAAACTGTCCTCAAGGAGCAAAACTGTCTTCACAGAGCAAAACTGTCCACATAGAGCAAAACTAACCACACAGAGCAAAAACTGTCCTCACTGAGCAAAACTGCTCTCACTGAGCAAAAACTATCCTCAATAAGCAAAACTGTCTTCTCTGAGCAAAAACTGCCCTCACAGAGCAAAAACTGTCCTCACTGAGCAAAACTGCTCTCACTGAGCAAAAACTGTCCTGACAGAGCAAAACTGTCCTCACAGAGAAAAAACTGTCCTCAATGAGCAAAAGTGCCCTCACAGAGCAAAAACTGTCCTCACTGAGCAAAACTGTCTTCACAGAGCAAAACTGTCCACATAGAGCAAAACTGTCCACACAGAGCTAAAAATGTCCTCAATAAGCAAAACTGTCTTCTGTGAGCAAAAACTGTCCCCACAGAGCAAAAACTGTCTTCACAGAGCAAAACTGTCCACATAGAGCAAAACTGTCCACACAGAGCAAAAACTGTCCTCACTGAGCAAAACTGCTGTCACTGAGCAAAAACTGTCCTCACTGAGCAAAACTGTCTTCTCTGAGCAAAAACTGGCCTCAAAGAGCAAAACTGTCCTCAAAAAGCAAAAACTGTCCTCACAGAGCAAAAACCATCCTAACTGAGCAAAACTGCCTCACAGAGTAAAAACTGTCTTCACAGAGCAAAACTGTCCTCACAGAGCAAAACTGTCCTCACAGAGAAAAAACTGTCTTCTCTGAGTAAAAACTGTCCTCACTGAGAAAAACTGTCCTCACAGAGCAAAAACTGTTCTCACTGAGCAAAAACTGTCCTCACAGAGCAAAACTGTCCTCACAGAGCAAAAACCGTCCTCACAGAGCAAAACTGTCGTCTGTGAGCAAAAACTGTCCTCACAGAGCAAAACTGTCCTCATAGAGCAAAAAACGTCCTCACAGACAGAAACTGTCGTCACAGAGCAAAACTGTCCTCACAGAGCAAAAGCTGTCCTCACAGAGCAAAAACTGTCCTCACTGAGCAAAACGGTCTTCTCTGAGGAAAACTGTCTTCTCTGAGCAAAACTGTCCTCAATGAGCAAAACTGTCTTCACAGAGCAAAAACTGTCCTCACAGAGCAACAACTGACCTCACAGAGCAAAACGGTTTTCTCTGAGCGAAAACTGTCTTCACAGAGCAAAACTTTCTTCTCTTAGCAAAAACCGTCCTCACAGAGCAAAAACTGCCCTCACAGAGGAAAAACTGTCCTCTCTGAGCAACACTGCCCTCACAGAGCAAAAACTGTTTTCAAAGAGCAAAACTGTCTTCTCTGAGCAAAACTGTCCTCACAGAGCAAAACGGTCTTCTCTGAGCGAAAACTGTCCTCTCTGAGCAAAAACTGTCCTCACGGAGAAAAAACTGTCCTCACAGAGCAAAAACTGTCCTCACTGAGCAAAAACTGTCCTCACAGAGAAAAAACTGTCCTCACAGAGCAAAACTGTCCTCACTGAGCAAAACTGTATTCTCTGAGCAAAAACTGTCCACTCTGAGCAAAAACTGTCCTCACTGAGCAAAACTGTCCTCAATGATTAAAAATGTCTTCTCTGAGCAAAAACTGTCCTCACTGAGCAAAAACTGTCCTCACAGAGAAAAAAACTGTCCTCACAGAGCAAAAACTGTCCTCACTGAGCAAAACTGTATTCTCTGAGCAAAAACTGTCCTCTCTGAGCAAAAACTGTCCTCACTGAGCAAAACTGTCCTCAATGATTAAAAATGTCTTCTCAGAGCAAAAACTGTCCTCACTGAGCAAAACTGCCGTCACAGAGCAAAAAATGTGCTCACAGAGCAAAAACTGTTCTCATAGAGCAAAACTGTCCTCATAGAGCAAAAACTGTCCTCACTGAGAAAAACTGTCCTCACAGAGCAAAAATGGTAAATTGCCTTTATTTTTATAGCACTTTACTGTTTGGACCCCAAAGCACTTTATACCATTACACTTGCCCAAGGACACAACAACCAAGACTGGCCGAACCAGGACTCGAACCAGCAACCTTCCGATTATAAGACGAACTGCCAACTCTTGAGCCACAATCTCCCCAACGTAGAGCAAAACTGTCTTCACAGAGCAAAAGCTGTCCTCACAGAGCAACAACTGACCTCACAGAGCAAAACGGTTTTCTCTGAGCGAAAACTGTCTTCACAGAGGAAAACTTTCTTCTCTTAGCAAAAACCGTCCTCACAGAGCAAAAACTGCCCTCACAGAGGAAAAACTGTCCTCTCTGAGCAACACTGCCCTCACAGAGCAAAAACTGTTTTCAAAGAGCAAAACTGTCTTCTCTGAGCAAAACTGTCCTCACAGAGCAAAACGGTCTTCTCTGAGCGAAAACTGTCCTCTCTGAGCAAAAACTGTCCTCACGGAGAAAAAACTGTCCTCACAGAGCAAAAACTGTCCTCACTGAGCAAAAACTGTCCTCACAGAGAAAAAACTGTCCTCACAGAGCAAAAACTGTCCTCACGGAGAAAAAACTGTCCTCACAGAGCAAAAACTGTCCTCACTGAGCAAAACTATTCTCTGAGCAAAAACTGTCCTCAATGATTAAAAATGTCTTCTCTGAGCAAAAACTGTCCTCACTGAGCAAAACTGCCGTCACAGAGCAAAACATGTGCTCACAGAGCAAAAACTGTTCTCATAGAGCAAAACTGTCCTCATAGAGCAAAAACTGTCCTCACTGAGCAAAAATGGTAAATTGCCTTTATTTTTATAGCGCTTTACTGTTTGGACCCCAAAGCACTTTATACCATTACACTTGCCCAAGGACACAACAACCAAGACTGGCCGAACCAGGACTCGAACCAGCAACCTTCCGATTATAAGACGAACTGCCAACTCTTGAGCCACAATCTCCCCAACGTAGAGCAAAACTGTCTTCACAGAGCAAAAGCTGTCCTCACAGAGCAAAAACTGTCCTCACTGAGCAAAACGGTTTTCTCTGAGCGAAAACTGTCTTCTCTGAGCAAAACTGTCTTCACAGAGCAAAAACTGTCCTCACAGAGCAACAACTGACCTCACAGAGCAAAACGGTTTTCTCTGAGCGAAAACTGTCTTCACAGAGCAAAACTTTCTTCTCTTAGCAAAAACCGTCCTCACAGAGCAAAAACTGCCCTCACAGAGGAAAAACTGTCCTCTCTGAGCAACACTGCCCTCACAGAGCAAAAACTGTTTTCAAAGAGCAAAACTGTCTTCTCTGAGCAAAACTGTCTTCACAGAGCAAAACTTTCTTCTCTTAGCAAAAACCGTCCTCACAGAGCAAAAACTGTCCTCTCTGAGCAGCACTGCCCTCACAGAGCAAAAACTGTTTTCACAGAGCAAAACTGTCTTCTCTGAGCAAAAACTGTCCTCACAGAGCAAAACTGTCTTCACTGAGCAAAAACTGTCTTCACAGAGCAAAACAGTCCTGATAGTGCAAAACTGTCCTCACAGAGAAAAAACTGTCCTCACTGAGCAAAAACTGTCCTCACTGACCAAAACTGTCCTCACAGAGCAAAACTGTCTTCTCTGAGCGAAAACTGTCTTCACAGAGCAAAACTTTCTTCTCTTAGCAAAAACTGTCCTCACTGAGCAAAAACTGTCCTCAATGAGCAAAAACTGTTTTCACAGAGCAAAACTGTCCTCATATAGCAAAACTGTCCACACAGGGCAAAAACTGTCCTCACAGAGCAAAACTGTCCTCAATAAGCAAAACTGTCTTCTCTGAGCAAAAACTGTCCTCAAGGGCAAAAATTGTCCTCACAGAGCAAAACTGTCTTCTCTGAGCAAAACTGCCCTCACTGAGCAAAAACTGTCTTCACAGAGCAAAACAGTCCTCACTGAGCAAAACTGTCCTCACAGAGCAACAACTGCCGTCACAGAGCAAGAACTGTATTCACAGAGTAAAACTGTCCTCACTGAGCAAAACTGTATTCTCTGAGCAAAAACTGTCCTCTCTGAGCAAAAACTGTCCTCACTGAGCAAAACTGTCCTCAATGATTAAAAATGTCTTCTCTGAGCAAAAACTGTCCTCACTGAGCAAAACTGTCCTCAATGATTAAAAATGTCTTCTCTGAGCAAAAACTGTCCTCACTGAGCAAAACTGCCGTCACAGAGCAAAAAATGTCCTCACTGAGCAAAACTGTATTCTCTGAGCAAAAACTGTCCTCTCTGAGCAAAAACTGTCCTCACTGAGCAAAACTGTCCTCAATGATTAAAAATGTCTTCTCTGAGCAAAAACTGTCCTCACTGAGCAAAACTGCCGTCACAGAGCAAAAACTGTCCTCACTGAGCAAAACTGCCGTCACAGAGCAAAAACTGTCCTCACTGAGCAAAACTGTATTCTCTGAGCAAAAACTGTCCTCTCTGAGCAAAAACTGTCCTCACTGAGCAAAACTGTCCTCAATGATTAAAAATGTCTTCTCTGAGCAAAAACTGTCCTCACTGAGCAAAACTGCCGTCACAGAGCAAAAAATGTGCTCACAGAGCAAAAACTGTTCTCATAGAGCAAAACTGTCCTCATAGAGCAAAAACTGTCCTCACTGAGAAAAACTGTCCTCACAGAGCAAAAATGGTAAATTGCCTTTATTTTTATAGTGCTTTACTGTTTGGACCCCAAAGCACTTTATACCATTACACTTGCCCAAGGACACAACAACCAAGACTGGCCGAACCAGGACGCGAACCAGCAACCTTCCGATTATAAGACGAACTGCCAACTCTTGAGCCACAATCTCCCCAACGTAGAGCAAAACTGTCTTCACAGAGCAAAACTGCCCCCTACACATCACAGAAATGTCCTCACTGAGCACAAAACATCGCACACACACACACATAAATGTCCATGTTTGCACAGCCTAATTTTCCACACACACACACACACACACACACACACACACACACACACACACACACACACTCTTTTCACCTCAGTCTGGATTTCACCCTTCCTCCTCCTTCTTTCTTCTTTTATTCCACTCATTTTTACATTTACATCTCCTCCCTCTCCCTCCTGCCCCTCTCCAGGGAGGGACGGCAGATTGCTTTTCTCACCCTGCTGCTCTAAATGTCATTTTACTGAGAGCAGAAAGACAGAGGGGGAGGGACGGGGGACGTGGAGACAGGGACAGAGGGGAAGCCCGGCTGAGAAACACGATTGGACTCTTTTATTCACACGTTTGTTTTTAATAGGAAGTTCAGTTTGTTTAAACGGCTTCAGTCACCACCAACAGAAGACCTTTAAACTGTATTTAAAACACGGGCCGATTGTTACGATACAGAAACGTTGACGTCACAACAAGAGCCGAGGTCGACAGGTTTCACAGTGGACACAATTTCTACAAATGCAGATCATGGTGTTTCTGACTGATGGGACAGTTTGGAGATAACTTAATGATTTTGCTTGTTGCATGTTGAATCTTGTGCTACCTCAGACTTTAGATGGTTGAAATACCCAGAATAAAGTTCAGTGGTGGTGGTGATATGTGAGAGCAGGACTCATGAATGAAATCGTGAAATATTTTTAAGAAAAGAATTGATAAAAACGCTCAGATCTTCCCCTAGTGGACCCATCGGTTGGAATTTCTTTAAGTTTAACTGAAAATTTTAGAACAAAACCTCTTTAAAGACCTTTAAGTTCAACTCACTGATGGATTAACGCTGGGACGGTCAGATTTATCTTCTTCGTTGGTGCCGTACAAAAGTATCCGCTGTAGTGTAGTTCTGTTACTGACCACCAGGGGGAGCTCCGGGCCTGTTGTGCCTCTGGCTCGGTGCTCTCACACTTTAGAGGAAAAAAAGACTTCTCTTCCTCCATTTCTTCTTCTCTCACATCTCCCCTCTGTCCCCCCCACCCCCTCCTCAGAGACTCGGTACACTCACACAGCAGCAGGCTCTTTGTTTGCAGTTTGCTGTGGTTTGTAACAGGAACATACCTCCACTCCACTGCACACTCCTCTGCCCTCACACTGACACTCGTAATAATAATAACTGTTCATTTAAAATCCCAAAGCAAACAAGTGAAGAAGTCAAAAGAATTAAAATAATAAATTCTAAACAGATCCATTAAAGTGTGACTGGATTTTATTTCATTGGGAGAAAGAAATCAGAGACACAAAACAAGCTGTTTAAAAATAAAAAAGTAGAAATGATTTTTCTGTCAAAAATGTTTTTCTTAAATAAAACAGGACTGCACTGAAAGCTGTTCCCAGCCTGTAAATAATCAAATGAAGAGTAAAAATTCAAAGCTTCTTCT
This sequence comes from Aulonocara sp. 'chitande type north' Nkhata Bay, assembly GCF_057382095.1. Classification (NCBI taxonomy): domain Eukaryota; kingdom Metazoa; phylum Chordata; class Actinopteri; order Cichliformes; family Cichlidae; genus Aulonocara; species Aulonocara sp. 'chitande type north' Nkhata Bay. Next base: position 26,539,103 of record NC_141351.1, on the reverse strand, counting down.
CATTATCCACTCCATTTATATCTGTTTCAAATAAAATGTTTGTTATTTATTGTTCTCATAAAAACCAAATAAACAAAATAATAAGATGATGATAAATCCACCAACACGACTGAGAACTCAGAAAGAGAGGAGCGGTTTCATTGAATCAGTTTGAAGGTGAAACTGATGTTTGAGGCAAATAGAAGCACAAACCGAGTGCAGGATTTTCTTCTATTAGTGAGTCAACTTGGACAGTTTTTATCTTGCGTTCATGTTCATTCCTTCAGTGAATTAAAGCGCAGAAATGAAGATTTGTGCACGACTACACGTTCAGTAAAAACAGAAATCTGCAGGAAACAAAACAGCAACATCCAAAAGATTCATCTGCGTCTCAGACTCGCTGATCCTGGAGCAAAAACTGCAGACGAGCCCTGGTTTACACAGTATATGATCGGGATTTATTACTTTAAAAAACACACCCATCTCTTTAATATTTGACATTTATTCACACTAGAGTTCTCCTCTATATCATTACTGTGTATACAGAGGTGTGACCTGCATTCACCGACAAAATCATTTTTGGGTCGAGTCTCTGTGGAGTCGAGTCTGAATGACGTTAGACTGAAATCTGTGAAAGTGACGAAAACGCAAGGCGAACGTCAACTTTCCATCAACTCTCAGCTGATTCTGAACAAACTGGGAAAACTGAACACGGAGCAGTGTGAGGAAACAAACAAATAACAACAATAACAATAATAAATCAATAAATCAAAGGCAGCAAACAAACCTCCCGGGGAACGATTCAGACTGGATGATTGAGCTGGAGGCGAAGGATAAGTTAGTTGATAATGGAGCAACCAACAGGAAATAAAACCAAAACACTCAAAAAAATAAAACAGGAGATCATTGACGTGAAAGCTGAGAAAGGTGGAAGGACGACGACAAAGAAACGTGAGATCAAAACTCGTGTGTGAAAAACGAGCCTTCACAGAAAAGCACGCAGTGACAACAGGAAGCTGTTATCGTCCCAGGAAACACAGAGCTCTGTCGGTGATTATTACTCCTGAGAACCAGGAACCAAAGGGGTAAACGACTCTAAGGTGATCTGCTGTTTCGCTCAGGTCAAACAGGGGGCGTGGTTTTAAATCTGAGCGTGTGCCGCCTGGTTCAGGCTCAGATGCTGTGACGAGTCCTGCACGTGGCTGAAAGTGGCTAAATTAGGCCGAGCATGGGTAGATCGTGTGATGCAGGTGCACCACCGCCGTGCAACCGCTCACTGAAAACTGTTCAGTGCTGCGTGCGCTCAGAGTGGGTGTGCGTATAAATGAAATCAGCTTTTACTGGAGACAAGAATCTCTGTGAGCCATCACTCAGGTGAGGGTCATGTGACTTGTGCTAGATGAGGCCTGAATGGAGTCTGCACGCACCGAAACTCAGCTCTGCAGGACATTTCTGTGAGTGTCTCACTGAAAAAACCTCTCAGATAGGCGAGAGGATGAAACCAAAGCCCATCAGGAGGTTACAGTCAGATCTGCTCGCGGGCCTGAGCCGAGCCTCATAATTAAACTAATTACAGACAAACAGGCTTTAATTGGAACACTTCTGATTAATTAATTAGGGAGCAGTCCAGCTCTGGTCTACAGACAAGAATATCACTGAACATGTGCTGCGATAAAAGCACGATGCTATCAGGAACCAATTACAGCCGTCTGTGTGACAGAGCGCCGATGAAGCTGACGGAATCAAACCGGTGGAAAAAAGAGGGAAACGTTCGAGGACGGTGGAAACAGTCTGCACGCCACGTGACCGAGAACATCAGGCTCAGGCTGAGCGAGCAGCAGCACGTCTCCGCCTCCACCGTTGTAGTTGTACTGCAGTACTTTGTACAGCTCAAACTTCACTGCAGGTTTCTGACAGTTTCTGAAAACAACACTAATGAATCCTGAGGAAAGGGCGGGTGGAACTAAATCCGACTTTAGTCTGTTTGTTTCGGAGCATTTTCCTCCACGTGTCACTTCCTGTCCGTGTGCGTGCGCCTGCTGGCTGATAATTGGTTAAAACACACAAAGAGCCGAATAAATTAGCTCATCTGAGCGTCTCTGCGACTGTTTCCTGTTGCCAGGCTGCGACGATGATGGTGATGATGCGTTATTACCATGGTAATTGCTGAAGCAGAACAGTTGGAGACAGGCGAGGTCACAAAGGTCAGCCATCACTGAACACCGCCCCCTCCCCGTAAAGTTCTTTTTCTCGTTAACTTTTTTCTCTTTGCCTCGAAAACCAGACAACGACCCCTGAGCTCTGATTGGATGCTGACCCTCTGTCCTGCCTGGGCTTATCCAGTGAGAGCTCAGACAGCTTCTCTTTTGCCTCCTTCCTCTTCTTCTGTCTTGTTTCCTTCTGCCTAATCATATTTTCTTGCTCTTCCTTATTCTTATGCTTTGTTCGTTCTTCATCCTTGTCATCAGGTTTTTCTTCATGTACTTGGTCTCTCTGTGTTTGTTTCCCTCTCCCTCTTCTTCTTCACATTCTTTGTTTCCTCTTCTTCGGTCCCCGCTGACTCTCGCGTCCTCGCTGTGATAATGAAGTGTCATATTAACGGCAGACACTGTTAACGTCTCCTAACGCTGCCTTCGCGCTCACTGTTTGGCTTTTAATGACACTAATGCATTCAGTCTCTGCTTCCTGCTTCCCAGCCAATCACGGGAAAACCTCCTCTTCTCAGGATGGCACGGTGAGGTCAGATGCAGCCAATCAGGGAGCAGCAGCTGAGCTGCGGAGGTCAACGAGTCGTTTAGCAGCTGTGAAGTGAAGAGGCTCTGCACTAATGAAAGTGAAGAGCAGACACAGAGGTTTGCTCAGGCTGAATTTTTCTCCACAGGGCTGAAGTTTGTTTCTGGGTGTGGCAGATAAACACAAGGTCAGAGGTCAAAGGTCGTTTCTCTGGCTCTCATCCTGAAACATCTGTCTGAACCTGACGAAGCTTTATTTCTTGCAGTTAGTTTGGAAGTTGTGTGCAGCTGTAACTTGGTTAAAAGAATTCAGGGCGAATCCAACCTACTGTCTCACATGTCACCCTGCACTAGTAATGGCAAAGGATTGTGGGTAAATCCAGCGTGGAAGCTTTGGTCATTTTTGTCATGCTTTTTTTCATCTGTGAACTCTGAGGTCATGCTCAAGCCGTGACCGCTCTACTGCCGAGCTTCATTTCTGACCTATAACTCAAATATAATGGGGATTGCAACACTCGTTTAACCCTTGTATGGTGTTCGGGTCTGTGAGACCCGTTTTCAGTTTTTTTCAAAAGAAAAATTAAACAATTAATTTTTTTTTCAACCTGAAACTCATTGGCTTTGGCTTATTTTCTGTGAAGAACATAAATCTGAACAAATTTTCAATGACCTCATACTGTACCTCCCCCCACGCATTTACATTACATACAAGGTGTTCGGGTCCACTGGACCCAGGTCTAATAAAAGTGTTGAAAGTGTAGGTCCTGTGTTCCCACACTCTGTCTTCCTCCTTTCTGGTGCTGCTGATAGTGTTTTCTTCCCCTCCTGCTCCGCACAAAGTTGCAACATTGTTGAAAATTCAACTATCAACACCGTCTGCTCTGACATTCCCGCACATTTTACCCTCTTTCTTGAGGGATCCAAATTTTATTTTCTCATACCCTGTCCCACCTGCAAATTAGGGGCATAATACTATAAATAAGACTTTGCCAGTGTGGTTCTTTATCACAACTGATCAAGATGGCAAAAGATTATCTGCTGCGAGGGCCGTCCAATTGATTTTGGAAGAGAGAGGGGCTTCGGATGATGATGTTGACAAAGAGGTTTCAGAATATTTCACATTTCTGAAAATTCAGAGTCTGACAGTGACTTTGAAGAAGAGGATGAGGTTGAGCACCATTTAGTAACAAAACAAAGACGAGTACCCCATCTGCTGCCAGCTCCAGGACCAGAACAAGCCCACCAGACAGCAAGTGAAGAAATATGGATGTCAATAACTGGTGACATTGAATGGTCTTCTTGCACAAGAAATGAGCCACCCTGCAGAGCTGTTACTGTGATAAGCCAGGGCCAACACGGCTGACAGTTATTCATGTGCAGGACATCAAGTCTTCATTTGAGCTTTTCATCCCAGATTCCATCCAGAAAATTATTCTGGATTGCAGTAATCTAGAAGGAAGATGTGTTTTTGGAGAGAGGTGGAAGGAGATGGACCAAATTCATCTAAGAACCCCAAAGGCCTACTTTGGGGTTCTTATCTTTGCAGGAGTTTTCAGGTCCAAAGGGGAATCCACCGAATCCCTGTGGGATTCAGAAACCGGCACGAACCTTTCCGTGCATCAGTGTCTCTGGAAAACTTCCACAAAATTTCCAGGATTATCCGTTTTGATAACCAAGACAACAGACCAGCTCGACGGCAGAGAGACAAGCTAGATGCCATTAGGACAGTGTGGGATAAGTGGGTGCACCACCTCCCCCTGTTTTACAACCCTGGGCCTAATGTCACCATTGATGAGCAGCTGATCCCATTTAGTTGTGAAACATATTGCTTCACGTGTAAATGTGTTGTGTCTTTCCACTCACTCCACTTGATTATAGCTGATTTATTTTTTTATAACATTTTATAAAAAACAAAAACAAAAAACGAGAAGCACATTAATTCATAAATGTGATCTAACAAAGGGAAAGGGAAAAAATTAACCATGTTTGCTGTTCATATGGTTTGTAATTGGGATGAAGTAAACATCTGTTGAGTAATTTAACATAAAATTGTTTGATAGTGTTAATTTGGAAAGCCAAAACTCTAGCGGGTCCACCAGACCCATGAACACTGGCTGAGTAACAAAAATATGAACACCACACAAGGTTTAAATGCAACGAGGCAGCAGCTATGGGATGAAGCTATAACACACCCACACCCACACACACTGAGGATAAACCAATGTAGACAAACATGAACACACTCTGAAAGTTCTCAGGAATTCAGCTTCTAATCCACCCAGCAACACAGAGAAAATATCCTGATAACACACACACACACACACACACACACACACACACACACACACACACACACACACACACACACACACACACACACTGTGAGGATAAACCCAGCTCTAATCCTGCTCAGGTGTAGGATTACAGGATCTTACTGGCTGCTGGTGTTTTGGACGGGTTTCTGTGAAGATGACGTTCCTCAGGGAAGGGTTCTCGGTCCTCTTTTCATTTGAAATCCTCCTGGTTGAATATTAATTTGCTATTTCTTGAGTTAAAATACACATGTGTACATTTTCTACTAGTGGCTTCTATTATGTAATAATGGATTGGATTGGATTTATAAAGCACTTTTCGAGACCCTCAAAGCGCTCTACCACCACAATGTGCCTCTACCACCACAAGGTGGCGCACCAAGAAATGTGCGTACCTCAGTTTGCTTTGTCAGGGAGCAGCTAGTCTGAATGTTTATGGACTTCACACTTTAAAGACCAGAACAGGAAGTGAATTTCTCCAGTGTGGGATTAAATAAAGTCTAAGTCTATGAAGCAAGCATCTACAGACACCTCAACTCTGAAAACGTGATCACGTTCTGTTGTTTGGGGCTAATAACTCCCAGAGTTATTGAAAGTGTGTCATGGGAAACATATCGTGAATATTACCCAGACTGCATTGTTTTCAGACCAGTTTGAATGTTGAACTCTTTCTCCAAATACACAGGTATACACAGGCTGACTCAGTTATACCCAAAAACTGAGATAAAACTTTTTCTACACTTCACTGAATTTTACTGCAGCTCCACTTTCACCAGCAGAAATCTGACTTCACTCTTCAAAAGAGTTGTCTTTAAATACAAATCATAAATAATAACCTGCTCCTAGAACAGCTCCTCTGACTGACCGTGAACACACTTTAATAGAAGATGTATACATGACTGTGACACACCTGGCTCCATAAATAAATGATGAAGAGTTCAGGTAAACATAAAAATAAACCTGATAAATAAAGACTGCAGGTAAATTAGGTAAATGTTGAGTTTTCCATCATTGCTGTGATAAAGAACTTAAAAATTTTCTCCTATAATAAGATTATTATCAGCATTTTCATGTTTTGTGATGAAAATAATTGTTTTGTGAAAATGATAACACAATTTGTTGGTGTCCTGTTTAACTTGCAGATTCAGATGAATCTCTGTTATTAACGTGATAATGAAGTTCATTTTATTATAGTATTATATTTTATGATTAACAGTAACGGCGAGCCTTTAAATGAAGGAGCAGAAGAAGAAACTGTAATAAAACCCTGGATGTCGTCTCAGCGTCATTTCACACTGTCTGCTTTTATTTCGGGGAAATGTTGAACTCTCCGCTCTGTTTGAACATCTTATTGCTGCACAGCGACAACAGCTTCTTCTTATTTCATCTTTTCCCTGTAAGAGCTCCCATTCACAGCTCAGAGCACAGATCCATCCATGCATCCATCATCCATCATCCATCCATGCATCCATCCATGCATCCATCATCCATCCATCCATCCATGCATCCATCCATCATCCATCCATGCATCCATCCATCCATGCATCCATCCATGCATCCATCCATGCATCCATCCATCCATCCATCCATCCATCCATGCATCCATCATCCATCATCCATCCATCCATCATCCATCCATCCATGCATCCATGCATCCATCATCCATCCATCCATCCATCCATCCATCCATGCATCCATCCATCCATCCAATCATCCATCCATCCATCCATCCATCCATGCATCCATCCATCCATCCATCCATCCATCCATCCATGCATCCATCCATCCATCCATCCATCCATCCATCCATCCATCCATCCATCCATCCATCATCCATCCATCCATCCATGCATCCATGCATCCATCCATCCATCCATCCATCCATCCATCCATCCATCCATCCATCCATCCATCCATCCATCTTAATTTATGTTTTTATGAAGAAACATCCTGCAACCTCTGGTTCCAACAGACAGTGCTTTAGTCCTAAAGTGACTCTGAATAAAGAGCTGGTTTTTAAGAGAATTTGCACTTGGCCTCTGGCTTTTTTTTTTTTTTTTTTTTTTTTTCCGCCTGTCCCGTTTGGCTCTTTTGCCATCAGAATTGTTGTCTAAAGGCAAAGAAAGATGCCCAATGGATTTACTTTACCAAATTGACCATCCCAGCCTTGCCATAATGGTCCATTTGATTCACCTTTTATTGTTTATTTTATTTTCACTTACTGAATATGGGACAGACTTGACTGGGGGAAAGAAGGGGAGAAAGAAAGAGGGAAAGAGAAACAACTGAGAAGAGGGACGGGGGAGAAGGGCAAAAACCAAAAACTAACAGAATGAGCAGAAAAAGAAAAAAAAAGAAGAAAAAAAGAGAAAAAAATGCATATATCAATCACCTGGGTCACCTGCTGAGAAAGAAAAAAGAAAACAAGCAGAAGAGAACAAGAGTAATAGAATAAACAACATCACAATGATATATGGGAATATGACAGTAAATACTAAATATTAAACATTATTGTGCAGCACATAAGATCAACAGAACACAGTGTGCTTTGAGGTAGGAGCCAAAAAGGGTGTAGTTTGTGGGTGTGATCACCCGTGTGTACACCTGTGAGCATGGACGCGCTTGTTTTTTGTTTTTTAAAGGTTCCTTCATGTAATAATCTGCTAGAGGGTGTGGGGGGGCCACAGCCCCGTCCTCCAGGGCATGAAGCAGGTATGGAGGAGATCAAAACTCCAGACATCCAGAGGCCCCCAGAACACAAGAAACCAAGGAAGACCAACAGAGGGGCAGCCGCGCCACTGTCCCAGAAAGAGCTGAGGAGAGTCCCAGATGAGGGCTCACTCAGCAGCCGCGGAGCAGAAGCCAGGGGGGGTTGCAGTGACGCGCCCGTGAGCTCCGCCGGCAGCCAGCCGTGCCAGAGTGACCGAGCCCCAGGCCGAGAGGCCGGGGGCACCCCACCTCCGAAGTGGCCCGAGCGAGCCCCAGGCTCCAGGCCCCGACAAGCGGCCGCCAAGGAGTGAGCCGGTGTGTACCTGGACGCCCATCCCCGGACACAAAGAACCACCAACGCACCGATGTCTGAGGGAGTCCGCCACTGGCAGGGGAAGTGGTGGTAGGGGGAGATAGGCCTCCATACCTTGGAGGGCCTAAGATGTCCCCAGAGAGGTGGCGTCTGATACCCAACCTGACATATAGACACAGACATACAGGCACACACAGATACAAACATCCATTCCCACCCTCAGGCTCTCATATGCACTTACTCCACACTCAACCAACGTGGAGACAGACATAAAGAGACGCTGTACACACGATCACACTCCCCAAGCGTACTCTAAGCCCCGGGTCTAGGTACCCTTGCCCCTGGAGGGGGGAACTGCACCCAGACCCAGGTGGTGTTACCCTTTTCCCTGCGGTGGGGGGAGGCAGACCGCCCCGACTCCGCAGCAACAGGGAGGCCCCACACTCCAGACCGCAGTCGGACGGCCAACTCCTCCTCCTAGCCCCCCCGCTCCAGCAGGTCGCAGAGAATGGGGGTGAGAGAAGACTCCAAACCTCCCTCCACCCGCTCATTGTAATGTTGATGCATGTGTGTTCTAAGGTGCATTTAAAACCCAGGAGGGCATGGAGCTACCTGCCAGAGAGCAGCAGGTAAGCGCATGGTCCCTCCTGCTAGCCCTCAATGTCTACGTGTATTTAAAATTGAGAGTTGGGCAATGACGCCAGGGGTGAGGTGTACACCCTGATGGTACTTTGGATTCCGTGTATAGTGCCCACCCCCAAGATCCTATATGTATGTGTAATGAGAATGTGAGTAATGTGAATGTCTAAGTTGTGGGATAAAATTGAGGCAGAGGCAGCCAGAAGGGGACGGGGGGTGGGGGGGGGGGGGTGGCCTCCTCTGCACCCTGGTGACATACCCCTACTCCAAGGTCCTGCATGTGTGGGTGGTTGTGGTGGAGCGGGAAGAGGGAGGCAGCTGGAGATGGGGAGGGAAGGAAGGGAGGGGCAAGTGACCCCTCCCTGGGGCCAGCTCCCCCGCTGACCCCAGTAATAATAATAATGGATTGCATTTATATAGCGCTTTTCAAGGCACCCAAAGCGCTTTACAATGCCACTATTCATTCACTCTCACATTCACACACTGGTGGAGGCAAGCTACGGTTGTAGCCACAGCTGCCCTGGGGCAGACTGACAGAAGCGAGGCTGCCATATCGCGCCATCGGCCCCTCTGGCCAACACCAGTAGGCAAGTAGGGTAAAGTGTCTTGCCCAGGGACACAACGACCAGGACAGAGAGCCCGGGGATCGAACCGGCGACCTTCCGGTTACAGATACGCTTCCCAACCCCCTGAGCCACGGTCGCCCCAGTAGGCACCCCATACTCCGCGACCCACCAGGGAAAGGGGGCCCAGGCCCATCCAGACCGGGGCCCAGCGCAGCAGCGCCTCCCGGCCCCACAGAGCCCAGGACAGTCCACCCAACCCCACCACAGAGAAAACTGCACCCACCCCACCATCCACTCTTCTTCCAGACTACATAAGACAATAAACACCCAGGCTGAGATCTACCTCCACCTCTCCTGTATCTCCCCCTCCTGTAGAGAGAGCCCCTGAGGAGAGGAAAGCTCCTGCAAGATGTGACAATCTTCCCCACCAGTTGAAGAGCCCCCCAGGTGGCTCGATGCACCGGCGGCACCCTGCTCCAGGGCTGGGCCCCCATGCACCCACCCGCCCACAACCCTGGCAACACACCAACCAGGACCCAAGCCCCGAGGCCCGGCCCGGGCCCCAGCCCAGAGATGGAGCGCCCCCAGAACCTCACGCCCATCCCGGACCCACCCAGGGGCAGCCAGGCTACCAGGTCAGTAACCCACGTCCGTCAGCACAGACCCTCCCCTAGTCCCGCTGCACGCAGCCGCGAGGAAACAGTCACCTGAGAGCCAACAGAGCCCCTAACCGGACATGACCGCTACCCCGGGTTGAGCCCCCCCAGGAAAATGCCTCCTGGGGAACCCCCCGACGCCCTAAGCCTGTCCCTACCCCCACACCAATTACAACATTGAAGGCGGGACCAAACTATGACCCCCCACCCCCACTAGGTGATGGAGCTGATCAAAGGAGCCCAGAGCAATTGATCTGATGTGGTGGCAGAGGCTGTATCAAGACTAATGTAATCTAATAGATAATTTCTATATTGGTTAGAATTAAGATTATTTTTATTTTTCCAGTTCATGAGGACTGTTTTCTTGGCGATGCATAGGGCAGTGAAAACCATATGGGCTATATTCTTTTCTGAAGTGACATTATCTAAGCTGCCCAACAAACACACTAAGGGGGAAGTTGGAATGTTACATTTCAGACACTTTGATAAGTCTTCACATATCTCGCGCCAAAACTTCTGAACTGGTGGACAGTACCAAAGAGCGTGGATATAATTGTCCGGTGAATTGGTTTGGCAGTGTGAGCAGTTGTTGGTAGACGTAAAGCCCATCTTGAACATCCGATGACCTGTATAGTGCACTCTATGTAATATTTTGTATTGAATTAATTGAAGACTGGGATTTCTAATTAGATGAAAGGTTTTTAAGCAAATCTGAGACCAGAAGTTTAGGTCTAAGTTAACTGATAAATCCGCTTCCCATTTTGCAATAGGAAGTGATATTGATTCATCTGTTTTAGAAAGCATTCTGTATATTTTGGATAGTAATTTGGGGGGTTTAAGAGTAAGAAATTGAACCACACTTGGTGGTGTTTGTAGTTCAACTTGACCCGGTTTAAATTTCTTTTTTACTATGGATTTAATTTGTTGATATTCTAAAAATCTTTTCTTGTTGATCCCATATTGTGTAACTAGTCTGTCAAATGAAATAAATTCTGTTCCTTCTAGTATATGTTCTAAATATTTGATTCCTTTATCACTCCAATCTGAAAAGTTTATCATATTATTGTTTTGTAATATGTCAGGGTTGTTCCAGATAGGTGTACGTTTGCATGGGATTAATGAAGACGCCGTCAATTTTAGAAACTCCCACCATGCTGTCAGAGAAGAGCTGATGTTGATGCTTTTAAAGCATTCATGTCGTTGGATGTTTGAGCTGATAAATGGTAGGTCTGAGATCTCTAGATTATTGCAAAGTGCTTGTTCTACATCTAGCCAAGGTTCATCTAAGAGGGTATGTTTTAGCCATCCTGAGATAAACTGAAGCCTGTTGGCTAAGAAGTAGTGCTGAAAGTTAGGCAGTTCTAGTCCTCCTTTATCCTTGGTCTTTTGTAGTGTTTTTAAGCTTATACGTGGGGGTTTATTTTTCCAAAGGAATTTGGACATACATGAATCTAGAGATCTGAACCAATCTTGTGGCGGTTTAGTTGGGATCATTGAGAATAAATAATTTATTTTTGGTAAGACCATCATTTTTATAGCGGCAACCCTTCCCATGAGTGATATGGGTAGACATTTCCATCTAGCCAGATCATCTTCTACCTTCTTTAAAAGTGGGATATGGTTTAATTTAGTTAGATCTGCAAGCTTGGGAGAAACATTAATACCTAAATATTTTATATTTCCCGATTGCAGTGGTGTAGAAGAGGAATTATGGAGGGAGCAATTAATCGGTAGGACTGTAGATCTTGACCAGTTAATTGAGTAATCTGATATTCTTGCAAAAGAGTTTATCAATTCAATCACCCCAGAGATATTGGTTTGTGAGTTTTGGAGAAAGAGTAACACATCATCCGCATAAAGGCTGATTTTATGTTCCGCGTTCTTGCATTTTATGCCCTTAATTACTGAATTCTGTCTAATTGCTGCTGCTAGTGGTTCAATAAAAATTGCAAACAGTGAAGGGGAGAGTGGGCATCCCTGCCTGGTGCCCCTCAAGAGACAGAAGCTGGAGGATTTTTAGTCATTTGTTCTGACACAAGCTGTTGGGGAATTATATAATATTTTTAACCAGTTTATGAAAGAAGATCCAAAACCAAATTTGTGTAAAGTTGCAAATAGAAATTTCCAGTTAACTCTGTCGAATGCTTTTTCTGCGTCTAAAGAGAATATTGTAGTTTCTAGGTTTTTACTGTATGAGTAGTCTATCAAATTAAGTAATCTACGTGTATTTGTTGATGAGCGCCTACCTTTTATGAAACCAGTTTGGTCGGGATGAATTAAGAGGGGGGTTATTTTCTCCAGTCTCTTTGAGAGAGCTTTGCAGATTATTTTAAGGTCTACGTTTATAAGGGATATTGGACGATAGCTTGAGGGATATACAGGGTCTTTGCCTGGTTTTAGCAGGAGATTAATGTTTGCAGAATTCATATTTGATGGAAGTCTGCCCTTTTCTTTAATTTCCAACAACGTTCTGTAGAAAACTGGTGCTAGAATCGACCAGAATTCTTTGTAGAATTCTGCAGGAAAGCCGTCTGGACCTGGAGCCTTATTATTGTGCATACTTATCAGGGCTTCCTGGAGTTCACCTGGTGTCAGTGGTGAATCCAGTGCCATTGCTTGAGTGTCCAATAATTTTGGAAGAGTTATGTTGTCCAAAAACTGATCAATTTATTTTTTAGATGGGTTTATTTGTGGTGAATACAACGTTTTATAGAAATCCCTGAAAATGTTGTTTATTTGTATCGGATCATATATTGTGTTCCCAGATGAATCTTGAACAGCACATATAGTTGTTTTTTCTTTATTTATTTTTAGCTGGTTTGCTAGAAATTGACCGGATTTATTACCATGTTCATAATTTTGTAGGCGTAGTCTTTGTACTAAGAATTTTGTTTTTTTATCAATTATCTCATTTAATTCTAGTTTTGTTTTGCATATTTTGTTCAATGTTTCCTGATCTTGGTGGGACGCGTAGGCTTCTTCTAGTGATTTGATGTTTTTTTCTAATTCCTGAATATTTTTGTTTTCTTTTTTCTTTTTATGTGATGAGAAAGAAATTATTTTACCTCTCATCACAGCTTTCCCTGCTTCCCATAGAACAGAAGCTGATGTTTCGGGAGTGTCATTATAGTCCAAATATGAAGTCCACTCTTTTTAAAAATATTTAATAAAGTCTTCATCTTTAAGTAGTGATATATTAAATCTCCAGTTTTTTCTTGGCGTAGTATTATTCTTGTGCATTAGTGTTAAAGATACAGGACCATGATCGCTGACAGCTATAGGATGAATCTCAGTGTCTGAAATGTCGTTCAGCAGTGAGCTGCTGACCAAAAAATAATCCAGACGAGAGTAGGAGTGATGGACATGTGAGAAAAAAGTATATTCCTTACTGGTGGGGTGAAGAGAGCGCCATGCATCGCAAAGACCAAAGTCACTCATATACTGTTTGATTATATTTGTGGACTGCCAATTACGCTGAGTTCCCGCTGTATTGAGCCTATCCATGTCTTCATTTAGTCCAAGGTTGAGGTCGCCTCCAAGAACAAGTGTGCCATCTAAGTGTTCAGAGAGTGCACTGAAAAAACCGTGAAAGAATGAGGGATCATCAACATTTGGACCATATACACTTGCAATACATAGCTTTTTATCAAGTATAGATAGTTTAATGATTAAGAATCTGCCCTCTGGATCTATAACTGTATCGAGTACTGTGAAATTAATATTTTTATGTATTAAAATTGCTGCTCCCCTTTGTCTAGAATTATAACAAGCTGAGAACACATTAGGAAACTCAGGTGTTTTAAGTTCATTCGAACCTCTAATAATAATAATAATAATAATAAATTTTATTTATGAGCACCTTTCAAATCACCCAAGGACACTTTACAATAGGATAAAACACTTAGTAAAACAATGGCAGAATAAGAACAATAAAATAAAGCACAAGATAAAATGAACAAACAGTGGATTCACAGTGAATATGCAGATTTGAACAGATGAGTTTTGAGTTGGGATTTAAACTGGGGGAGAGAACCAATATTTCTTATTTCAGGGGGCAGAGAGTTCCACAGCCTGGGAGCAGAGCAGCTGTAAGCTCTGCTTCCCACGGTGGTGAGGCGGAAGGAAGGTACAGTAAGCTGGACAGAAGAAGAAGAACGAAGTGAACGGGCAGAACAAGTGGTGGTTAACAAGTCACAAAGGTAAGAAGGAGCGAGGTTATGAATGGCCTTGAAGGTGAGCAGAAGAAGTTTGAAAATTATCTGGAATTTCACAGGGAGCCAGTGAAGTTCCTGAAGAACAGGTGATGTGCTGGTAGGAGGGGCTCTGGTGATAATGCGAGCAGCAGAGTTCTGAACCAGTTGAAGCTTATGGAGGGATTTTTGGGGAAGACCATGCAGAAGAGAATTGCAGTAGTCATATGGGAGGTAACGAGACTGTGGACAAGAATGGACGTAGACTGGGTGGAAAGAGAAGGAAGCAATCTGTTAATGTTACGTAGATGGAAGTAGGCAGAACGGGTGAGGTTATTGATGTGTGATTTATAAGAAAGTGAACTGTCTAGGATGACACCAAGGCTCTTAACCTGAGGAGAAGGGAGAACTGTGGAGTCATCGATGGTAAGTGAGAAATGGTTTGCCTTCAAAAGGTTGGATTTGGTGCCAATAAGGAGGATCTCAGTTTTATCCTCCTTGAGCTTTAGAAAATTAGAGGTAAACCAGGATTTTAACTCGGATAGACATTCTGAAAGGGAAGAAGGTGGGAGGGAGGTCTGTGGGTCTCTTGTAAAAGGACAACATCTGCCTGTAGTTTTTTGAGTTGGTTAAATATTTTTAACCTCTTTACTCTGGAGCCAGCTCCATTTATATTCCATGTAATGAACCTCAGTGTACCCATAGATGTTTGTGTATAACTAGGGATGTATGCTGTGTGCGTCGCTTAGCCAGGTGGAGAGAATACGTCACTTGTTCATAAATAAAGAGAAGGAGAGAGAGAAAAAATGTGTGGCGAGATGCTCCCTGAGTCTGACTTTGTGTTTGCATATTTACTAATATGAGTAGGCTTGGCTTAAGTGTGTGTATCCTAAACGACTGTGTGCGCTGCCTGACTGATGTAAATGTGCTGCCGTTGAGCGCATGGTGCGTATGTGTCGAAATAAAGGATGTTTGTGGATGAGTGTCGAAGCAGGTGATCGAGGCAGTGAAAGGAATAAAGAAAGAAACCAAGGACAGGGGTGAGCAGCATAAAACCAAGAGGGGGAAAAGAGAGGAGGAAAAAAAACGAGAAGAAAAAAAACAAAACAAAACGTAAACATTCCACTTGGCCTGTGGCTAGTTTGGACCCGTCAAACCAGTCTAGGCCCTCTCAGACTGTACCAGGTTGTACCTCTATGATTGTCTAATGTTACGACTGCTTAAATATTTACAGTTATTTCCACACGTTTAACACGTCACAGTGGCCGTGTGACTGACAGACTAAGCATTGTTGTTCATGTAATAAATAATCAATTTTAATTGTTATTACCTGGAGTGAACGGAGCAGCTGAAGATGTGAGCAGGGGTCAGCGTGACTGAAATGGGCTCCAGTGTGTGCAGGATCATCTCCTCAGGTGTTTGAGCTCATCTTTAAGTTGGATATAACTGGTTATTTTCCCTTTTCTATGGCTAAGTTGCAGAATAAGGATGGACACTGATCCACTGCTGGAAGAAGAAGGATAGAAGATTTTATTCACCCATTGTTTCTGCCTCCAGCCATCCTCACACCTGCTGAGTAGTTTTTACCGCCTGAGCAAAACCAAAGTTCAAATCAAAGTAAAACTAAATTTAAACGTAATAACCATCGTTCCCTCCAGTCTCTAAATTCAGACGTTTCCTCCCTTTTATCCAAGTTGTGTGAATGCACAGCTCACAGTGTGTTTGTTACTTGGGATAAAACTGACGTTTGTTTCACAGAGTTAGAGATGAAATATACAGAAACTTACTGTGAAATGTAAGTTGTATTTTTTTTTTTTTTAAAGACAGATCAGTGAAGGAAGCTGGTATAGAGAGAGGGGGAGACCGGCCGGGACTCGAACCCGGGCTGGCTCACCACTCAACGCGCTGATCTAAACTAGCGTTTAGCTGTTTATAACTGTTTATTAATCTGAGCCACGACTGCTTCAGTAAAGGTGATGCGAACACATCAGTTCCTGGACGTTTCCTAAAATCAGCTGATTCAAGAAGTTTCTGCAGGAAGTCGAGTGAGACGATCATCAAGAGGACGAAGACTCTGCATCAGCCTTCATCTCCAAAGCTTTCATTCAGCTGATTTACTCTGTGATGTCGTCACAACACACCACACTGAGGGCGTGTGTGTGTGTGTTCCTCACACACCTCCAACAGGTAAATTGGTGAGACTTTACCTCCAGCCCCTGCTCCCCTGCTCCTGCCCTGTGATTGGCTGAGCTCTGTTTAGACTGACACGTCTCCAGAGTGACAGATTGATGAGACGGATGCCTCCACACACACACACTCACACACACGCTCACACACATCTTATTTACATGTTCAGGTCTGAATCCAGGGACAAACCGGTGTGAGCGGAAACAAAGACTCTGAGCTGGTCGGATATCAGCTGCAGACGTTCAGCTTCCTTCGTTTACGTTAACGTCAGGTCGCTTGTTGTTGTTGAGTTATGACGATGGACAGCTCGTCGCTGTGAAATCAGGAGAGGAAAGAGACGAGCAGATGTGTGACAACAGGAGAAAATGTCGGTTTGAGGTGAGCAACTCCCAACAGCAGTGAAGGATACAGCGGACACCTGAGGGGAAGGCGGACTCATTAGAGACTCACCTGCACTAATCTTGGAGGGTTAATATTTTTGTTGAAAGGAGCGAAGTTCATGGAAGTTTATTTTATTGATGGATCTGTGGATCTTTATAACTTTTACTCTTGCAGGCCATAAAATTCATAGGGGAGACTCCAGCTGCTGCCACACTGCAGCATTTTCAGCAGCTGCTCGTGCTCACATCATCCATCTGAGTGAGATGGTGGGAGCAGACGTGGATGTAGATGTCTGAGATTAGCTCTGATGTGGAACGGAAACACATACAGCATCTTAATTTCCCACTGAAACACGTTGAAGGCGTTCGATATGAGAAACGCATGTTTTCCTGCATCAGAAGGCCCGAGTAGCTGCAGATCTGTGATAATGGGCTCAGCGCAGCATGTCTGAAGTGTTCTCTGTGATCTCTGTCATGTTTAATGAGGAAGTGTAACCCCGTTCTTTCTCTCCACCTGTGCAGGCGTGTCAGATCAAACGCGGTCTACATGCAAACCAAACAACCTGTGAAATGTCATCGCTCTCACACGCAGAGTGCCGGCGTTCGCGGCCCATCGCCGCTAATGAGCGGATGTTACGTGTTAATCCATCCAGGTGGAAAGTGTCTGACACTGAGTGTGTTAACCTGCTGTACGAGCAGGCGTTGCACTTCAGCCTGCTCTCTGATCCTCTTCACACTCTTCATCCCAACACCTGATGTACAACATCTGGCTCAGCCACATCTGGACCAGCACACGACGTCAGCAGCGACACAAGCAAACAGCTGGTGCCAGGAACAATGAACAAAAGGCTCCATGTCCTCACCTCGCTCTGACCGAAGCTGGTGTTTGATCCCAGTCATCCCAGAATGATGCTTCAAACTGAAAGAATCCAACAAGTCCACACTCACGTGTGCTAGCACACATCTCTGAACTAACTTTTAGGATCATGTCAGAGGTGGTCTACAAAAAGGGAAAAACCTGTAGCAGTGCCAGAAAACAGAGAGAGCGAGTAAAGAACCCAAACAACCAAGGGTGAACAAATCAGACCACACATGTGCAGAGTTGGGACCAGGAGTCTTCTGTCCTCCTGTTAACCCCCATAAAACACCATCAGAGCAAAAAACAACTTTTACATAAAAAATCACAAAGACAGAACAATACAGTAAATCAACAGCACCAAAGAGTAAAACAGTGAAATGTGGATTATTCAACATTACGTCTCTCTCTTCCAAGTCTCTGTTAGTACATGACTTAATAACTGATTAATAACCTTGCATATTGAAAGAGTAGTTGTCAAACAGCTAACAGATCATCTGCAGAGGTTTATTTGAAGAGTTTCAGTCAGGTTTCAGAGCTCATCACAGCACAGAAACAGCTTTAGTGAAGGTTACAAATGATCTTCTTATGGCCTCTGACAGTGGACTCATCTCTGTGCTTGTCCTGCTAGACCTCAGTGCAGCGTTCGATACTGTCGACCATAATATCCTATTAGAGCGATTAGAACATGCTGTAGGTATTACAGGTACTGCACTGCAGTGGTTTGTATCATATCTATCTAATAGACTCCAGTTTGTGCATGTAAATGGAGAGTCCTCTTCACACACTGAGGTTAATTATGGAGTTCCACAGGGTTCAGTGCTAGGACCAATTCTGTTTACATTATACATGCTTCCCTTAGGCAGCATCATTAGAAGACATAGCATACATTTACACTGCTATGCAGATGACACCCAGCTCTATCTGTCCATGAAGCCAGATAACACACACCAATGAGTTAAACTGCAGGAATGTCTTAAAGACATAAAGACCTGGATGGCCGCTAACTTTCTGCTTCTTAATTCAGATCAAACTGAGGTTATTGTACTCGGCCCTGAAAAGCTTAGAAATATGGTATCTAAGCAGATTCTTACTCTGGATGGCATTACCTTGGCCTCCAGTAACGCTGTGAGGAACCTTGGAGTCATTTTTGACCAGGACATGTCCTTCAACGCACATATTAAACAAATATGTAAGACTGCTTTCTTCCATTTGTGCAACATCTCTAAAGTTAGAAATATCCTGTCTCAGAGTGATGCTGAAAAACTAGTTCATGCATTTATTACTTCCAGGCTGGACGACTGTAATTCATTATTATCAGGATGTCCTAAAAACTCCCTGAAAAGCCTTCAGTTAATCGAACATCAGAACCCTCTGAACATTAGAAATATCTCAATGTGGGTATCAAAGAAGAGGGGCCTGAAAACTGAAGGCTCTGCCTCCCATTCTACTTTTAAATACTCTAGGAACAACAAGTAGGCCTGCAGAGCGAGAGCGAAGTGCTCTAATAGGGTGATATGGTACTACAAGGTCATTAAGAGAAGATGGGGCCTGATTATTTAAGACTTTGTATGTGAGGAGCAGGATTTTGTTCAGAGGGTTCAGATGTTTGTGTTGACAGTTCCTGGTGGAGTCTCCTTGAATCCTCCTTGAAAGTTTTAGGATGCGTGTCAAACTCAAGGCCTGCGAGCCAAATGTGGCCCACCACATCATTTTATGTGTCCCATTAGAGCTTGTGCATGATTGTCTCAAAATAAGTGAACTGTATGTTGCTCAAAAAGCACACGTTGATCATAAATACATCTTGCACATTCACATGCCATCGCCCACGTCCTACACACCACTCTCAGCCATGTGGACAAGAAACAGGGTAACTATGTGCGAATGCTGTTTGTTGATTACAGTTCAGCGTTTAACACAATAGTGCCCTGCAGACTGTTCACAAAGCTGAGGGATCTGGGACTTAACAGCCGTCTGTGTGCATGGGTGTTGGACTTCCTCACTGGATGAACTCAGGTGGTGAGGGTGGGCAGGTGCTTCTCCAACAGCATCACCATCAACACAGGAGCACCTCAGGGATGTGTCCTCTCGCCACTGCTCTACTCCCTCTACACTTCAGACTGTGTGGCCACCCATGGCTCCAACACCATTGTGAAGTTTGCTGACGACACAGTGGTGTTGGGTGCCATCTCCAACAACGATGAGGCGGCCTACATGGATGAAGTGAAGAATCTGGCATCGTGGTGCCAGGACAACCACCTCCAGCTGAACGTCAGCAAGACCAAGGAGCTGGTGGTGGACTTCAGAAGGGGTCAGCATAGAGACTACAAGCCCATTATCATCAATGGAGCTCCAGTGGAGAGGGTGCAGTCCTTCAAGTATCTTGGTGTCCACATCTCCTCAGACCTGACATGGGCTGACCACATTCAGGTCCAGACCAAAAAGGCTAGGCAGCGCCTGTATTACCTACGACAACTGAGGAAGTTCAGGGTCTCTCCAAAGATCCTCAGGATCTTCTATACAGGCGCTGTGGAGAGCATCCTCACACAGAACATGACATTGTGGTTTGGGAACAGCGGTGTGAAGGACCAAAAAGCTCTCCAGAGAGTGATGCCGGACTAGTCAGATGTCTATTCATATTAATGTACAGAATTCACCTGCTTGCTGCTACTACTGCACATTCACCCAATATATATATATATATATATATATATATATGCAGCTGGATAGCGTAGTGGTTAGACTACACGCCTTTGGAACAGAGGATCGCAAGTTCGATTCCTTCCTGGGGCGTCTGTATCCAGTAAGGGTCCTAAGGCTAGACCCCCTATGCTAAGCAAGCCTACCGCAGACATGAGTGAGACAGATAAATATGAAGGCATGCCGGCTCGGACGTCACCCGGATCAACAAGGTCCGCGTCAGGTGTTGAGGAACCAGGGCACCCTGACGAAAAGTGGGCTACTGGAACAAGAAGGCATCGGTGGGCAAGAGACGAAAACAGGGCGTTGTTGGAATGCTACTACGCAAGTAACCCCGGCGGAAGGGGCTACATGAATAGGATGAGGGACCTATGGATTCTTCGATACCCAACATCCACAATGACGGCGAAACAACTAGTAGCTCAGTGTTCCAACATTCGAAAGAAGGGACTGCTCTCACAGCTAGAGATTGACGAGGTACAACACAAATGCTACGGCAAGGAGGAGTCAGGACGCCAGGTCAGGGGGGAGATATCATCACCCCCACCCGAGATTGGGTACATAGCCCCAAGTGCGATAGGAGAAGGATCGTTGAGTGCGAGAGGAACTGACCTGAAAGATAGGATCATGGCCAAGCTTGAAACCTGGATCCCCCGTAGCCGGTTACCAAGATTACGTGAAGTACCCTCAGAAGGTCTGCTAGATGATGTTAATGCAGCACTACGGGCAATACCTACAACCACGATTACCGACACTAACAAGCTGATCTACAATACGGCAGCAGTGATCAGTGAGATGCTTGGCTACAAGTTGAACAGCGACAAGGGGCAGTACCCTCCATGAAGAAGGAGGCTAGAGGGCAAGATCAAAGTAGCACGGAGGGAGGTTAGCCAACTAACGGAGTTGCAGAAAGGTGCGACAAATAAGGTGCATAAGAAATACAGCAAGCTGTTCATACCTGAGGCCTTGGAAACTGCCAAGCAAAGACTCACAGCCTTGGCCAGCCGCTTGAGGAGGTACACCAGAGAGATAGAAGGCAGGAGAATAAACCAGCTGTTCTCCACAGAACCAGCAAAGGTGTACTCTCAGTGGCAAGGGAACGAACAGCACCACCAAGGCTGGAGACGGAGCAATACTGGAAGAGCATATGGGAGAAGGACGCAACCCATAACGGCAATGCTCAGTGGCTAGTGGATCTGAGGGCAGACCACAGCGACCTCCCTGAACAGGGTCCAGTAACCATCACAGTGGCAGATATCCAAAAAAGGGTCTCCAGTATGAAGAGTTGGACAGCAACAGGGCCCGACATGGTTCACGCCTACTGGCTGAAGAAGCTGACTGCACTCCACGAGCGTCTGGCAGCACAAATGAACCAGCTGCTAGTTAACGAGAGACACCCGGAATGGCTAATTGAAGGCCGGACGGTCCTGATCCCCAAGGACCCCAAGAAGGGACCGGTCCCCTCCAACTACCGACCAATAACCTGCCTCAGTACTACATGGAAGCTCCTGTCAGGCATCATATCGGCTAAGATGAACAGGCACATGGGTCAATACATGAGCGGGACACAGAAAGGAATTGGCAAGAATACCAGAGGCGCAAAACACCAGCTACTGGTAGACAGAACAATCAGCCGAGACTGCAAGACCAGACTGACCAACCTGTGCACTGCCTGGATTGATTACAAGAAGGCCTATGACTCAATGCCCCACAGCTGGATACTGGAATGCCTAGAATTGTACAAGATCAATGGGACCCTAAGAGCCTTCATCAGGAACTCAATGGGGATGTGGCGTACAACACTAGAGGCCAACTCCAAGCCCATAGCACAAGTCACCATCAAGTGCGGGATCTACCAAGGAGATGCTCTGTCCCCACTGCTGTTCTGCATAGGCCTGAACCCCCTCAGTGAGATCATTAACAAGACTGGCTACGGATACCGACTACGGAACGGAGCAGTTGTCAGCCACCTCCTGTACATGGATGACATCAAGCTGTATGCCAAGAGTGAACGAGACATCGATTCACTGATCCACACTACCAGGCTATACAGCAATGACATTGGAATGTCGTTCGGACTGGAGAAGTGTAGTCGGATGGTAACAAAGAGAGGGAAGGTAGTCAGAACTGAGGGGATTGAACTACCAGAAGGCAACATTGCAGACATAGAGGACAGTTACAAGTACTTGAGGATCCCACAGGCGAATGGGAACCATGAAGAGGCCGCTAGAAAAGCTGCAACCACCAAGTACCTGCAGAGGGTCAGGCAAGTCCTGAGGAGTCAGCTGAATGGTAAGAACAAGATCCGGGCCATCAACACGTACGCCCTGCCCGTGATCAGGTACCCTGCTGGGGTAATAGGCTGGCCAAAGGAGGAGATAGAAGCCACTGACATAAAGACAAGAAAGCTCCTTACCATGCATGGAGGGTTTCACCCCAAGTCCAGCACCCTGAGGCTGTACGCTAAGCGGAAGGAAGGGGGCCGGGGACTGGTGAGTGTCAGCACCACAGTCCAGGATGAGACAACGAACATCCAAGAATACATTGGGAAGATGGCCCCAACTGACCGAGTGCTCAGTGAATACCTCAGGCAGCAGAAACCCAAGAAAGAGGAGGGAGACGAGGAACCATCATGGAAGGACAGGCCCCTGCACGGTATGTACCACCGGCAGATAGAGGAGGTGGCTGATATCCAGAAATCCTACCAGTGGCTGGACAAAGCTGGACTGAAAGACAGCACAGAGGCACTAATCATGGCAGCACAAGAACAAGCTCTGAGTACAAGATCCATAGAGGCTGGGGTCTATCACACCAGGCAAGACCCCAGGTGCAGGCTGTGTAAAGATGCCCCAGAGACAATCCAGCACATAA
>NC_141351.1:26486013-26511013 GCF_057382095.1 Aulonocara sp. 'chitande type north' Nkhata Bay | reverse complement strand
TGACTTTCAGCAGATGGTCAAGAAGGCTCTCCGGCAGATGTTCAGTGATGACTTTCACTTTCAGCAGCTGTTCAAGAAGGATCTCCAACAGATGTTCATTAATGACTTTCAGCAGATGATCAAGAAGGATCTCCAACAGATGTTCAAGAAGATGCAGATGTTCAGTAATGACTTTCACTTTCAGCAGATGATCAAGAAGGCTCTCCGGAAGATGTTCAGTAATGACTTTCAGCAGATGTTCAACAATGACTTTCAGCAGCTGTTCAAGAAGGATCTCCAACAGATGTTCATTAATGACTTTCAGCAGATGTTCAAGAAGGATCTCCAACAGATGTTCATTAATGACTTTCAGCAGATGTTCAAGAAGGATCTCCAACAGATGTTCATTAATGACTTTCAGCAGATGTTCAAGAAGGCTCTCCGGCTGATGTTCGGTAATGACTTTCAGCAGGTGTTCAAGAAGGATCTCGGGAAGATGTTCAGTAATAACCTTCAGCAGATGTTCAAAAAGGCTCTCTGGCAGATGTTCAGTAATGAGTTTCAGCAGGTGTTCAAGAAGCCTCTCCAACAGATGTTCATTAATGACTTTCAGCAGATGTTCAAGAAGGATCTCCAACAGATGTTCATTAATGACTTTCAGCAGATGTTCAAGAAGGCTCTCCAGCTGATGTTCATTAATGACTTTCAGCAGATGTTCAAAACGACTCTCTGGCAGATGTTCTTTAATGAGTTTCAGCAGGTGTTCAAGAAGGCTCTCCGGCAGATGTTCATTAATAACCTTCAGCAGATGTTGAAAAAGGCTCTCTGGCAGATGTTCAGTAATGAGTTTCAGCAGGTGTTCAAGAAGCCTCTCTGGTAGATGTTCAGTAATGACTTTCAGCAGATGTTCAAGAAGATGCAGATGTTCACTAATGACTTTCACTTTCAGCAGATATTCAAGAAGGCTCTCCAGCAGATGTTCATGGAGGATCTCTGGTAGATGTTCAGTAATGACCTTCAGCAGATGTTCAAGAAGGCTCTCCGGCAGATGTTCAGTAATGACCTTCAGCAGATGTTCAAAAAGGCTCTCCGGCAGATGTTCTTTAATGAGTTTCAGCAGATGTTCAAGAAAGCTCTCCGGCAGATGTTCAGTAATAACCTTCAGCAGATGTTCAAAAAGGCTCTCCGGCAGATGTTCAGTAATGACTTTCAGCAGATGTTCAAGAAGGCTCTACGGCAGATGTTCAGTAATGACTTTCAGCAGATGTTCAAGAAGGCTCTCCGGCAGATGTTCAGTAATGAGCTTCAGCAGATGTTCAAAAAGGCTCTCTGGCAGATGTTCAGTAATGACCTTCAGCAGATGTTCAAAAAGGCTCTCTGGCAGATGTTCAGTAATGACCTTCAGCAGATGTTTAAGGAGGATCTAAAACAAACAGGACTTCACTGAGGAGCTTTTGTCCACACATTCATAAGCCAACATCTACAAACTTCCACCTACACACCTGCATGTATGAATACATCCATAATGTAAGAGTTAAATAGAAAAGCAGGGAAGTGTGCGCTGTGGGGGTCACTGTAAGTCAAGTAAAGGTGTATGTGTGAGAAATCTTCTTCATTAGAGTTATAAAAGAGAAACATGAAAATACATAAATATTAAACATTCATCAGATTTAAAAACAGTTTTACAGACCTTAGTTAATGCTACAATAAAATGTACTGAACATAACACATAAACACCCCACAGGAATCTGGTCATACTTATTCACTTCAAGGTTGGCACGACCCTTTAAAATCTGCTGGTACACCCACAAGTTAATTATTCAGCAATAAACATCCAACAAAATCAATATTTCCTTACAAATGGTGAACTCTGGAGTGCAGCCATCACCCCAACAGTCAAGCAATTCAACCTCAAACATAAAGAGGTTCATGGATCACCTGTGCTTCATAAACTAAAGAAAAACTCACAGCTTGCTTGACTGAACTCTGCCTCAGTCCACAAAAGTAAAACCATCAACAGCAGGGATCAGTTTTTACTGGTTCATAGTAAACTGGTAAAAATGATGGTTGAGGGCTAGAAAATGCCCCTTCCCCACATTAATGCTGCACGCTGCATGCTGAACACCTACCGACAGATGCAAAGGGGTCCTTTACAGATGGTCCTCTGGTGCACCCAGTCCTAGACTTTATTAATGCCCCTACATGCTCCATAGAAATTCTCAAAAATTCATCTTTTCAGACAGATATTTTTTTGTGTGGAACATCATCCTACTTTCACGGCTGTAGAAGGGCTGTATAAGGTCTAAAACAGACATTTGTCTCTGGTCAAATTTAGTGAAACTCGTCCCCATATTGCAGCTAAATAAAGACTGTCACTCGGTAACAAGGTTCAGCCCATAAATTAATGTTCATGGACCTCTGTACCTTGTGGATTGACACAGTCTTACAGCAGTCTGTAAGATAGTCATGTAATCGATCAGTTCCTGGACATGAATCCTGAACAGAATGCTCAATTTATGAGACGTCTGCGGGCTTGGCCAAGCAGCATTATTTTATCCTCCGGGGATGAGAACAGAAAGTGGGTGGGGACAGGTGCATCTGCTCCCTCAGACCACGCCCCACAGGTCAGATGTATCTGGTTGGTTCTGGACTAGAAAAGTCTTTGACAGATACCCTAAATATAAAAAGGCAGTTGGTCTGAGTTTAGTCTGATTTGGTACAAATTCAACCACATACATTGGGAAGCTTATCTTGTAACCAGAAGGTCACCGGTTCGATCCCCAGCTCTGTCTGTCCTGGTCGTTGTGTCCCTGGGCAAGACACTTCACCTACTGGCTACTGGTGATGGCCAGAGGGGCCGATGGCGCGATATGGCAGCCTCGCTTCTGTCAGTCTGCTGTGGCTACAACTGTGGTTTGCCTCCACCAGTGTGTGAATGTGAGAGTGAATGAATAGTGGAATTGAAAAGCGCTTTATGAATGCAATCCATTATCAAAACAACCCCATACAGTCTCAACACCCATCCTTCACCTTTTCAGATCAGTTTTAACATCAGTGTCATACCTTTGTCATCTCGTTAAACGCGTTTGGAGGGCGTTTCTTCTGTTTTCACGTCTGTACTGGACTAAATGTGCACACATATTTGGACTAAATGAAGTCCAGTAAGGAAACATCCGAGCTGCTTCCTGATTGGTGGTTCATCTCTGCCCGTCATCCTCTGGACTCAAAGTTCTTCACCAGTGAGCATGCTCTCTCAAATCCTCCTCCTCTTCCTCACCTCCTGACACATGATTACACTGCTACTGATGGTGTTGCCATGGTGATAATTAACACTAATCACCAGAGGATTGTTGTCACCATGGCAACAGTGGGAGCAGCAGAGGTGATGCGGGGGGGCATTTAAAGACAGTGGTCACCAGGGAGAGAGGAAGAGGGAGGAGGTGTTTAATATTCAGAGAATTAACTGCAGCAGGAAATGAAAGCGATGAAGAGGAGGGTTTGTTATTGTTCTTAAAGCATCATAAACAGAAACCGCACTGAGGATTTCTGCAGTCTGTGAAACGCTTTCTATGCCTTCCCTCCATCAGCCCGAACATTTAAAGCAACATATTTATAAATCCCGCGTCACTTCAGAGGCCCTCATCCCCTCCAGGACTCCTCACAAACTCCTGATGTTTCAGATCTGATTCGGCTCATTGTGAAATAATCCGTCCACCTCATGGAAACAGGATCTTCTCTGGAGCACAGCCTCCACATCGAGGTGGAAAGCTCAAACAGCACTAGGAGGCAGGTCCTCTTCGCTTCTTTGTTGAACACATATTAATAGCCCTGCCTCAGAAGCCCGTTTAAGCAGAAATAACTTCCTGTAGGCGTTTTGCATAATGGTCCATCTCCTGCTAATTATTCCACAAAGCTTCCACGTCTGCTTTGAACCTTTCCTCGGTGGATCAGCTGTGAGCTTGCACAAACTCTTTGATGAGATGCAGAGTTCATAAACTCTCAGGACTGACGCACTTCGCTCTGATCGCTTAGGTCTGACGATTCTCTTCATCATAATCATCATTAGCAGATGTTTCCCACAGGTTTAGATTCTGTTGGGGTCGGAGCATGAACATGTGCTCCACATTAGTGAATAATTACAGTTTCTGTTTCTCCTGTGCAGTCTGCCATCAGTGGATGTTTTATGCTCTTCTGTTTCCCGAGGTGTTAATTATTGCCAAACTACCATCTTTGCCGAACCCTCGCAGAATGAAATGAAAGTAAAGAGCAAAACAGAAAGGTCCCAGCAGGGACCACAGGCCACAGGCTGGTCCACAGGTGGACCATGGGCTGATGAACCTGCAGACCCTCTAGCCTCTGGATTTGATGGTCGCTCCAACGGCATGGGAACCCAGACAGCACCATTACCCATAGGGGAGCCGGTACCTGTCTTCGAATGCCATCAGGTGAGATCCACGCTCAGGAGGATCAATGTTAACAAAGCAGCAGGACCAGACATGGTTCCAGGACACATGCTGAAGTCATGTGCCCACCAACTGGCGGGGTGTTCACCAACATCTTCAATCTGTCTCTGCAGCAGGCTGCAGTCCCAACATGCCTCAAACCAACTACCATTATTCCTGTGCCCAAAAGACAGTCAGTAAAATGTCTGAATGACCATCGCCCGGTCGCTCTGACACCAATTATCAGGAAGTGTTTTGAGAGACTCGTTCTTTCACACATCAAGGCCAACATCCCTGCTGACCTGGACAGCCTACAGTTTGCTTACTGCAGGAACAGATCAACAGAGGATGCTGACTCAATCACACTTGACACCAGCCTGACTCATCTGGAGCATCCCAATACATATCGTTAGCTTCATAGCATAATTGCCTAAGTCATTTGACTAAGTCAATGACTTAGGCACTTATGCTATGAAGCTAACGATATGTTAGGATGCTATTTGTAGACTTCAGCTCGGCATTTAACACCATTGTGCCAAACAAACAAGCTGAATGACCTGGGACTAACCACCACACTTTGCTCATGGATGTTTGATCTCCTCACAAACAGGCTACAAAAGGTCAGGGTGGGCAACCCTACATCACCTGCTATCACCATTAACACAGGAGCACCACAGGGCTGCGTTCTCAGAGTCCAGCTCTTTTCACCCTATTCACACACCACTGCAAACCCATCCACTCCTCTTCTAACACCACAGTGAAGTTTGCTGATGACACTACAATAGTGGGAAGGATATCAGACAACAACGAGTCTCACTGCAGAGAGGACGTCCAACATCTAATCGGATGGTGTGGAAACAACGAGCTGGTTCTGAACACTGCCGAAACAAAGGAGATCGTTGTAGAGAGAGAAGAGCCAAGAAAACAACACTAAATTCCTGGGCCTACACATAACCAAAGATCTCTGCTAATGTACAAAGTCATTTACTGGGTATTAATGTTTGCACCAAACCACCACACTATAAATACTGTTATATTATGTTATAGTGTTTGCGCTCAAACTATCATATTGTAAATACTCTTTTATATATACATATATATATTTATATATATATATATAGCAGCTGGATAGCGTAGTGGTTAGACTACACGCCTTTGGAACAGAGGATCGCAAGTTCGATTCCTGCCTGGGGCGTCTGTATCCAGTAAGGGTCCTAAGGCTAGACCCCCTATGCTAAGCAAGCCTACCGTTATATATACACAGACGGACAAAATGGTGGTGGCTAACCAACCAGACATAGTGGTGGTAGACAAACAGAAGTACTTACTGTGTTAGTGCCTTCTTTTTATTTTATACTTTTACTACGTGTACTATGATTATTATGTTACTATGCTGCTTCTTGTTTTATTGCTGCTGGCCTCTGTGAGCTACCAAACAAATTTCCTTGTATAATTACATTGCCAATAAAGTTCTTTATCTTATTTGTACACTGTAGGGCTCTGAATCTAGATGGTCACCTCTCGAGGAGCCTGACACTGAGTTTTATTAGACTACGGGATGGGAGCGCGCTGGATCGGCGAGGTGCCTGCAGTGAACAGGATGCCACTCCCATCTTTGGCGGTGAAAACAGACCTCAAACAGCAGGACGGAGCAGAGACGTCAGGTGGCCGTAAAAAGAAGCAGCTGCTAATATTTGACCTAAATCGAGCTCGAGCTGCAGAGAGGAAGGTTCTGTGAGAAGAACTCGACTTCTGCTCCCGTGCTGGATGCCATTTTGTTTCTTCCTCCCCCCTGTGGGCTTTAACCTCCAACAGACCACAATGGATGACCTGAACAACACCCCACGAAGTTTTAGACACAGTGCCATTGTTTGTGCTCCACGCCGAGCTGCAAGGGCTCAGTGTGAACCTGTGGGTTGCTCTCTGTGTGGGATAAAATGAAATCAAGATTATTTACTTAATGACATGTGTGTTAATGTTAGAAATCGAACCTGAATGAGTTTCAGATTAGTCCTGTTTTCTGTGTTTGAGCATTTATTGACGGCCTGTCGCCATCGTTTCAGGTCTGGACCAGTTTTCAGTTTGAAGGGAGCAGACTTCAGCGGCATGCACGCGGCGATGTTCAGTGTGAAATTAAACTGCAAATGATCGACAACAACAACAACAACAACAACAACAACACGTCTGCCTCTGCTAAAGGAAGTAAGGATGACTCCACACACACACACAGAGGAGATGTGGAGTGTGTCGGCGGCGTCCAGTGGGACGGAGCTGAGATGTGAGACTCTGAGGTCGTGACCTCGTCTTATTTGTGAGTGTGAGACACTTTCAGCTCGCTCAATTATCATACTACACACCCACAGTGTGTGTGTGATTGAGTGAGTGTGTGTGTCTGTTGAAGGAAAAAACTGTGTGTGTGTGATATTTTAATAGCAGTGAGGCTGCTGGTAATTAAAGTCAAATTGTGTTTCCAGGCGCAGAACACACACACACACACACACACACACACACACACACACAGACACACACAGACACACACACACTCACACACAGACACTCACTCACACACACACACAGACACACACACAGACTCACACACACACACACACACACACACACACACACACACACAGACACACACACAGACACAGACACACACACACACACACACACACACACACACACAGACACACAGACACACACACAGACACAGACACAGACACACACACACAGACACAGACACTCACTCACACACACTCACACACACACACAGACACACTCACTCACACACACACACAGACACACACACACACACACACACACACACACACGCACACACACACACAGACACACACACACACACACACACAGACACAGACACACACACAGACACACTCACACACAGACACTCACTCACACACACACACAGACACACACACACACACACACTCACACACACACACACACACACAGACACACACACACACTCACACACACACACAGACACACACACAGACACACACACAGACACACAGACACACACACACACACACACTCACACACACACACACACACACAGACACACACAGACACACACACACACACACACAGACACAGACACAGACACACACACACAGACACAGACACTCACTCACACACACACACACACACACACAGACACACTCACTCACACACACACACACACACACACACAGACACACTCACTCACACACACACACACAGACACACACACAGACACACACACAGACACACACACACACACGCACACACACACACAGACACACACACACACACACAGACACACACACACACACAGACACTCACTCACACACGCACAGACACACACACACGCACAGACACACTCACACACAGACACTCACTCACACACACACACACACACAGACACACTCACTCACACACACACACACAGACACACACACAGACACACACACAGACACACACACACACACGCACACACACACACAGACACACACACACACACACAGACACACACACACACACAGACACACTCACTCACACACACACACACACACACACACGCACAGACACACTCACACACAGACACTCACTCACACACACACACAGACACACACACAGACACACTCACACACAGACACTCACACACACACACACACACACACACACACACACACACACACACACACACACACACACACACACAGACACACTCACACACAGACACTCACTCACACACACACACGCACACACACACACACACTCACACACAGACACTCACACACACACACACACAGAGACACACACTCACACATCTGTGTGTGAGTGTGTGTCTCTCTGTGTGTGTGTCTTCTTATCTTGAACAGGTTGTTCTCATTTGTGGTAACACTTATTAATACGACTGTGACTAACGACATAATTCGTCTGTAATTAAACTGAATATAAATGTATTTTATTTGAAACTACTATATAGTAATATTTACCTACAGATATTTAAAGGTTTAATCCAAATTGCCCATAGGAGTGAATGTGAGTGTGATTGGTTGTCTGTCCCTGTGTGTTGGCCCTGCGACAGACTGGCGACCTGTCCAGGGTGTACCCCGCCTCTCGCCCTATGACAGCTGGGATAGGCTCCAGCGCCCCCCCACGACCCTGAACAGGATAAGCGGACGCGAATGGATGGATGGATGGATATTTAAAGGTACACTAGTATACAGAGGTAATGAGTCAGATTTTTACAGGAAACAAAGACATGATTATATAGTATGCAAATGTAAGTACTCCCTAAATTCAGTGTATTTTATCGGACAAACACAATTTATATTGGTCATTTTAAATTCTGCACAATTTTTTGGTAATTTTGTGCAAAAAACAACCAATATTTCCACATCATACATCATAAGTATGGTGTATTTTTATATGCCGTGCGCTGTATATGTGCTGGCTTAACCTGCCTGACTTGCAGGTATTTTACAGGAAAGGACGCACTTCATGTGGTGAGAATGGAAGGAAATAGT
Organism: Aulonocara sp. 'chitande type north' Nkhata Bay; assembly: GCF_057382095.1. Classification (NCBI taxonomy): domain Eukaryota; kingdom Metazoa; phylum Chordata; class Actinopteri; order Cichliformes; family Cichlidae; genus Aulonocara; species Aulonocara sp. 'chitande type north' Nkhata Bay. The sequence goes on along the minus strand of NC_141351.1, from coordinate 26,502,057 downwards.
TAGACTTGGGTCTATCATCATTAGGGCACAGGGAGTGCAGAATTATTAGGCAAGTTGTATTTTTGAGGAATAATGTTATTATTGAACAACAACCATGTTCTCAATGAACCCAAAAAACTCATTAATATCAAAGCTGAATGTTTTTGGAAGTAGTTTTTAGTTTGTTTTTAGTTTTAGTTATTTTAGGGGGATATCTGTGTGTGCAGGTGACTATTACTGTGCAGAATTATTAGGCAACTTAACAAAAAACAAATATATACCCATTTCAATGATTTATTTTTTACCAGTGAAACCAATATAACATCTCCACATTCACAAATATACATTTCTGACATTCAAAAACAAAAACAAATCAGCGACCAATATAGCCATCTTTCTTTGCAAGGACACTCAAAAGCCTGCCATCCATGGATTCTGTCAGTGTTTTGATCTGTTCACCATCAACATTGTGTGCAGCAGCAACCACAGCCTCCCAGACACTGTTCAGAGAGGTGTACTGTTTTCCCTCCTTGTAAATCTCACATTTGATGATGGACCACAGGTTCTCAATGGGGTTCAGATCAGGTGAACAAGGAGGCCATGTCATTAGTTTTTCTTCTTTTATACCCTTTCTTGCCAGCCACGCTGTGGAGTACTTGGACGCGTGTGATGGAGCATTGTCCTGCATGAAAATCATGTTTTTCTTGAAGGATGCAGACTTCTTCCTGTACCACTGCTTGAAGAAGGTGTCTTCCAGAAACTGGCAGTAGGACTGGGAGTTGAGCTTGACTCCATCCTCAACCCGAAAAGGCCCCACAAGCTCATCTTTGATGATACCAGCCCAAACCAGTATTCCACCTCCACCTTGCTGGCGTCTGAGTCGGACTGGAGCTCTCTGCCCTTTACCAATCCAGCCACGGGCCCATCCATCTGGCCCATCAAGACTCACTCTCATTTCATCAGTCCATAAAACCTTAGAAAAACCAGTCTTGAGATATTTCTTGGCCCAGTCTTGACGTTTCAGCTTGTGTGTCTTGTTCAGTGGTGGTCGTCTTTCAGCCTTTCTTACCTTGGCCATGTCTCTGAGTATTGCACACCTTGTGCTTTTGGGCACTCCAGTGATGTTGCAGCTCTGAAATATGGCCAAACTGGTGGCAAGTGGCATCTTGGCAGCTGCACGCTTGACTTTTCTCAGTTCATGGGCAGTTATTTTGCGCCTTGGTTTTTCCACACGCTTCTTGCGACCCTGTTGACTATTTTGAATGAAACGCTTGATTGTTCGATGATCACGCTTCAGAAGCTTTGCAATTTTGAGACTGCTGCATCCCTCTGCAAGATATCTCACTATTTTTGACATTTCTGAGCCTGTCAAGCCCTTCTGTTGACCCATTTTGCCAAAGGAAAGGACGTTGCCTAATAATTATGCACACCTGATATAGGGTGTTGATGTCATTAGACCACACCCCTTCTCATTACAGAGATGCACATCACCTAATGTGCTTAATTGGTAGTAGGCTTTCGAGCCTATACAGCTTGGAGTAAGACAACATGCATGAAGAGGATGATGTGGACAAAATACTCATTTGCCTAATAATTCTGCACTCCCTGTAGTAAAAAAGGGCAGTTGAGTCCTACTGGGCTGATGACTGTCTCTATCTCAAAAGGGCATATGTCAACAGTAACTTTATTGTCCCCAATGGGAAATTGATATGCAGTCTGTCCATATATCAAACATCACAAACAACAAACAAAAACAAATAAAAGAAAAAGAGAGAGAACAGCTCAAATTTTGTCAGTAGCATTAACAAAGTGCAATGCGCAGTAGTGATTGCAACAACACTCGTGGTTTAGTGTTATTAAGCATGATAATAGCAGCCGGTAGAATAGACTCTATGTCTGTTGGTCTTCAATGCAAGCATTTTATACCGACGACCTGAGGGAAGCAGCTGAAAATCATTAAAGAGAGGATGGTCTGAACATAATATGACCGAGGCTGCCTTCCTCAGCACATGCCTGTTATAAAAGCCCACAAGCTGGACCTGAGACCTCCCTGAAATCTGAACAGCCGCTTTCACCAGGTTGTGAAGTCTGGTCTTATAGGTCAAAGACAAATTCCTGTGCAAAGCAATAACACAAAACATTAAAACAAATTCAATAAAACTTTTTTGAAAAGGGGTCATCATTTCAAAAACTCTCTGATAACGACTGTGTTGAGTCTGTTCCTTCCCATCCCATGCAAGGCCACCTGTGTTGGCTGGAAGACTGTTTACTTAGCCTGGCAGGGCGAAGGACACTGTCTCAGCTGAACTATGGACACGCACACACATACATATACTGATACTGATAAGCACTCACTGATGCATCACCCTCCCTATCCAACGCCACCTCCAACGCTTACCTCCCCTCTGATGTGGACATCGGGTCAGTTGGAGGCGCAGTCGAAAGATTGCAGCGGTCCCAGATCAGATGTACACACTGGAGCTCTTTCCCATGTTGCTGTCTGTGTTTATTGTGTTATGGTGTGTTGATATCTGTGCATTCCTGTATTATCCTTCTGTGTTGCACATTTAAAAAAAAATTTTCTCGCTACCTAGCCTGACCTGTCTCCCCAATGTGATGTTTGTGTATTGTATGTACAAATAAAGGCTATCACATCATCTCATCTCAAAAGTTTCAAACAGAGAAAAACCAGTGGCAGAGGAGGTGAGTGAATTGTTGGTAGATCTGAGTGAGTGTATTCCACCCAAGGGAGTCTTGTTTCAAAGTGTTCCACCAAAAGTAATGTTTTAGGAAGGAAATGGTTCTACTCGCTCTGGGATGGCAGGTGAATCTTGCTGTGTGGCTCCAAGGAATGACAGCCAAACAGGCTGCAGTGGGGACATAGCATCGCTTGGCGGGGTGTCCTTTACCAGGGTTAGGTTCTTCCTGAAGGGTTTGGCGGATCGCCTTGATTCCCCAGTGAAAGCTCCCACCTGGCAAGTGGTTGGGAGGATGTTGGCTGGTTCAGGTTGGCCGGTGTCTGGTATAATCTCGCGGGATAAAGCATTTGTTTTTACATTGCAGGAACCTGGGTGATAGGAAATGGAAAAGTTAAACCTCCTGAACAAAAGAAACCAACAGACTTGACAAGCATTGAGTCTCTTAGCGGTTCTTAAGTACGTGAGGTTTTTATGATCCGCCCAGATGATGAAGGGTGCTCCGCACCCTCTAACCAATGGCGTCACTCCTCAAGGGCTAAGTTGATGGCAAGCAGCTCTCGGTTTCCCACAACATAGTTCTGCTCAGCTGAGGAGAGACAGTGAGAGAAAAAGGCACATGTTTGCAGCTTACCCTGTGGTCTGGTCCTTTGGGAAAGAATGGCTCCCACTCCTGCATCTGAGGCGTCGATCTCTGAAAAGTTTGCTGATGTCTGGTTGGACCAGGATTGGAGCGGTGAAGAGCTTTTTTCTTTAGTTTGGTGAATGCAACTTGAGCTTCTGAGGACCACAGAAATTGAACTGTTGTGGACGAGGCATGTTAATGGTGCGACTGGCCCATCTCTAATAACTTAAAATAAAACAAATAAGTAACAAGTAATGATAGTAACCAAAGTCAATCAAATGGAGCAATACGGCAAGGCCGTGATGATCCACTTGGTAAAGTGAAACCATTGGGCATCTTGGCCTTCAGACAATAATTTTGATGGCTAAAGAACCAAACGGGACATGCAAAAATAAAGAAAAAGAAAGAAAAATTCAAGATGACAACAATATTTAATAAGTCACTCAAAATGTAATTTACTAGGGACTAGCGGGGGCATTGGTGAGGCCAAAAGCCATTACTAGGTATACCAAATGTCCCAAAGGTGTGTTTAAATGTGGTCTTCTACTCGTCGCCCTCCCTGATGGAATGAGGAGGTCAAGTTTGGTGAACACAGTGGCTTCATGTATGGAGTCAGAAGCTGATGAGAGGTACTTTACTTTATTGATTTATAAAGCCCTCTTCACACGATAAAAACCACAAAGTGCTTCACAATAATATAAAACAGATGTACATAAAACAACACAATCAAACGTGAACAGCACAAATCTAGTTAGAAGCCAATCTAAATAAATGATTCTTAAGCTGCTGTTTAAAAGAACAAATACAATCAAGGCAACGTAATGATCGGGGCAAAGCATTCCACAAACTGAGCGGGGTGACCGCTCTAAAAGATCTCCTCTGGTCTTAAAATGTGTTTGTGGGAGTATCGCAGCCTTTGATTAGATGATCTCAGGCTGCGAGAGGGAGTGTGGGCTTCTAAAAGATCAGAAATGTAGGCAGGAGCGTCAGAATTCAGAGCTTTAAAACTCAGTACTGAGATTTTGAAATTAAATCTGAAGGATACTGAAAGCCAAGATGAGAGTGTTGCTCCAGGGACATGGCAGAATCAAAATTGGATTGGTTTTCGCTTGGAGCCAAGAACAGGTAGTTAGGAGAGGAAGGAGGGCAAACACATGGAGGAGCAAAAGCCTGGTGGTAGCTCTCCCAGCTGTCAAAGGTTTTTTCCATACATACTTTGATACTCAACAAAGTATGTGAACTGTAGATCTAAGTAGCAAATACACCTTCAAGATAAAAAACAATACACAGGAACGGTCGACAAACACACGGAGCAGCAACAGTGGCCAAGCCGAACACAGGCGCCATGTTGCCACACTTTGCCAGCAAAAAAATGGTATTTATTCTTTATTGTAATGTTGTTTAACCCTCTAAAGTCAATACAGGGAGAGACAGCCACATCCATTTTGCCAACAAAGGAAAAAGTCTGCATCTACCAAGGAGGAGGGTCTGATGATGCCCACTGCTAATGACTCACGGATGTAGTTCTCCATGGCTTCTCTCTCCAGATGGGAGAGATTAGACAGGTGACTGAGGGGTCCAGGAAGCAGGTCTATGGCGCAGTCGTAGGGCCTGTGAGGGGGTAGTGACAAGGCTCTTGTTTTATTGAATACCTCCTTGAGATCGTGATAATCCATGGGTGGCAGAAGGAGTGTCTGAGGAGCCAGAGAGAAGAGGAGACTGGAGACAGTTAGCCACACAGAATGCACTCCAACTCCTTGTAAGCAGAACAACTGGAGGCCAAGGTAATGCCATCCAGGTCTTTATGTCTTTAAGACATTCCTGCAGTTTAACTCATTGGTGTGTGTTATCTGGCTTCATGGACAGATAGAGCTGGGTGTCATCTGCATAGCAGTGTAAATGTATGCTATGTCTTCTAATGATACTGCCTAAGGGAAGCATGTATAATGTAAACAGAATTGGTCCTAGCACTGAACCCTGTGGAACTCCATAATTAACCTCAGTGTGTGAAGAGGACTCTCCATTTACATGCACAAACTGGAGTCTGTTAGATAGATATGATACAAACCACTGCAGCACAGTACCTGTAATACCTACAGCATGTTCTAATCGCTCTAATAGGATATTATGGTCGACAGTATCGAACGCTGCACTGAGGTCTAGCAGGACAAGCACAGAGATGAGTCCACTGTCAGAGGCCATAAGAAGATCATTTGTAACCTTCACTAAAGCTGTTTCTGTGCTGTGATGAGCTCTGAAACCTGACTGAAACTCTTCAAATAAACCTCTGCAGATGATCTGTTAGCTGTTTGACAACTACTCTTTCAAGAACGTGCAGACAGAGCTGCTGCTGCTTCACTGTGTCTCTCTTGGTGATGTACAAGAGCACCATCCCTCCCTCTATCCATTCATCCATGAAGTGCTGCTTTGTTCCTTATCAGATCATTTTTGAGCACCTGAGGTCTTCAGTTTGTCACAGGTAAAGAAGACACAGGTATCTTAGGTCACATGACTCTGCATCCGATCAAAGAGTCTTGCGCTAGATTAGAGATTTAAGGCCGGTTTTCTGCAAATAACATCACGGTGCAGCCTTTGGACATGCACTATTTTTTCAAACACACAAACTTATGAAGTATAACACACACACACACACACACACACACACACACACACACACACACACACACACACACACACACACACACACACACACACACACACGCAGAGTTGTGTAATGATGTCAGCCATTGAGGCAATTATCTGAGCCGAGGGCAAGCGAGCACAGAGATAGTGGACAGATAAACAGAGAGAGACAAAGTGTGTGTCAGTTTTAGTATTAATTAGTATGTTTCTGTTATTGAACTGCCTCTGTGGGGACTGTGTGTGCGTGTGTGTGTGTGTGTGTGTGTGTGTGTGTGTGTGTGTGTGTGTGTGTGTGTGTGTGTGTGTGTGTGTGTGTGTGTTAGAGAGCGAGATCTTTGCAACAGAAAAGTGTTTAATGAAACTGAGCAGATAGTCTGATAATAAGGCTTCAGCCAGCAGGACTGTATACATTATCTGATAGGAGATCTGTGTGTGTGTGTGTGTGTGTGTGTGTGTGTGTGTGTGTGTGTGTGTGTGTGTCTGAATCTCTGTGTGTGAGTTGATGAAGTGTCATCTCTTAATTAGCTTCCTCTTCTCTCTCTCACCTCCTGCAGAGCTCTTTGATTAAACATGTTAACACTGTGATCATCTCTCTCTCGCTCACACACACACATTTTCTCTCTCTCTCTCCCCCTCTCTCTCTAAGATGTTTAAGAGCGAGGAGCAGCCTGTGATGAGAATTTAAATGTTAGAAGAAGAAACAGAATCATAGTTAGAAGGAGCTGAGAAAACTGAAGAATCAATGAAACACCAGCAGAAGAAGAGGAGGAGGAGCTGCATTCATGCTGCAGCACAGAGGATCTGCACATCTGTGTGAGGGACACACGATGACTTCTGTGGGTCTGATTAGTGCCTCTGCAGAGAGACAGCACAAATGTGAAGTGTGTTTGCAGGATTATAATAAAGATGAAACTCTGAGAGAACATGAAGTCCTCCAGATGTCTTACTCTGACCTCGGTATCAAACAGCTCTTTGTTTCTGTGACAACGTCTCACCAGCTGCTCGTGCCTGAAACCCAGCAGATGCCCTGTGTCTGAGGTCAGGGTCAGAACCACCTGATGAACCTGTAAATGTTCAGGAAGTAAAAATGTTTCAGTTAACACGAGCTTTCTAACTTTAGGTCTCTCAGCCTTTCTGTTGAAGCTTCTAAACAGGTGAACCAACCGTTGGTAGAAAGGAGTGGGCGTTACCCTACACAAGACCAGAACCATTGATTGGGTCCTGGGCTCAGACATGCAGCCCTACATGACAAAAATGAATGACCAACAAAACATTTTTCTCCTTCATTTCTGTCACACAAAGCTGTATGAAACGTTTCTCGCGGTTAGTATCATGGTTGCCAGACCGTCCCATTTCACTAGCCTCTCACTTCCGCACTTCTCGTACTTCGTAGTAGCCGCTGTACGTAGTCCGCGAACTGCGGTCGCTGGAGTGGGACACAGCCTTTGTCTTCCATGTATCTACAGGAAACAGTAGCAATCACAGCGAGGTTTTGGTTCCTGTTTGTGGCTGATTTCACCTAGCAACAGCCAGCAACCTGTCTGGTAACACAGTAACCTGTAACATAACAGCCTCAAATGGAGACTTCACAATAAAACCAAAATGTTCACAATTATGATTCAGTACAAAAATGTTTTCATACTGTCGCGAAATCGATCAATGCAGAGCAGTGTCACAAACCACGGAGGCCCCAGAAAAGTGCAATCAAACGTTGAGTTTATTAACAGCCCGGAGAAAACATCAACATATGTCCTCTGACCAAAATACATGTTGTGGACACTTATAAAGCAGTGGGGTACACGCCCAGGTTCCAGACATTAGTCACAGTTAATCGTACATCTTGTACATCTTTAATAGCTATAAACAGACATAGAACTTCTCATTTTGATAACACCTTCCATACAGGGTAATAATCTTAAGCCCTCAGAGCGTCTGAGGGCTGGTTATCGCCTCCAGTCATCTGTTACCAAGTAGAATAAAATGCAACAGGTTTGCAACAAGAAGCTGGAAACATTGGGGCCTCTGCTCAGGCCTATTCCTAGATTATATGTATTATATGTACTGTAAGCATGTATGCAGTCATCCTTCTATGTTCTAGTTTCCCTCAGCATGTATCACCTGGACAGTCACGCCAGTGAAGCTTAAGACACTTAATGAACCGAACATCAACTCAAAATAGGCACAGATATGCAATGTGTATAAAATCCTTCTGACCGTACTTGTAATAAAAGTTAACATAATGGAAGGATCCTCAAATGGACATCTTCAATAAACAGCTGTAATGCAGTATCAATACTGTAAGAACAATTATAATGATGCAGATTATATGGCAGCAATAAAAGAATTTCTGTATCTCCACAATACACAGACAGTAGCAGAAACGTACCCGAACTCTTCACAGCTGTCTCGGGTAAAGACTGTCAATAAATCACAAATACACTTATCGATTGCATTATTTAGTTTAAACAGGCGAGTTCTAAAATCAGGTAAACATGTTTATTTTAACATCTGTGAGGACGGACTCACCGCTGCCTCTGCTTGTCATGAATCAGCACGTTCTCACTTCCTGTTTGTGTGCGTAACATGCTGCTAACAGCCGTTAGTGTGTTCATGTTATTGTTTACATGCAGTGAATGTGTAAATAAATGGTTGTCGTGGCAGCCGCTAATGAGGATAATTAGAGGAACACCGTCACAGATATGCTCTCATTAGGATACAACAGTCTAAGGACACGCACGCACACGCACACGCACACACACACGCAGACGCAGACGCAGACGCACACATGCACACAGACACACACACACATGCACACAGACACACACACACATGCACACAGACACACACGCACACAGACACACACTCATATGCACACAGACACACGCACACAGACACACGCACACATGCACACAGACACACACACACATGCACACAGACACACACACGCAGACACACAGACACACGCACACGCACACAGACACGCACACACGCACACACACACACAGACACACACATGCACACAGACACACACACACACATGCACACAGACACACACACACACACACATGCACACAGACACACGCACACATGCACACAGACACGCACACACACACATGCCCACAGACACACACACATGCACACAGACACACACATGCACACAGACACACACACGCACACAGACACACACACACGCACACAGACACACACACGCAGACACACACATGCACACAGACACACACACGCGCACATGCACACAGACACACACACACACGCACACATGCACACAGACACACACACACACATGCACACAGACACACACACACATGCACACATGCACACACACACATGCACACATGCACACATGCACACAGACACACACACACATGCACACATGCACACAGACACACACACATGCACACAGACACGCACACATGCACAAAGACACACACACATGCACACAGACACACACACACGCACACAGACACACACACGCAGACACGCAGACACACACATGCACACAGACACATACATGCACACACCACCTGACCTGGCTGTGATACAAACAGCCTGAAGTATGAAGAAGAGAACACGTCTGAAACATGTCAAGATAATATGCTTGTGTTCCATGAAATGAACAGTGCGTGTGTGTGTATGTGTGAAACCAAGGAAGTAGGAGTCACGACCTTTTTCATCGCACAACTTTGTGAGTGTTAACAGGCTAACAGGCGCTAATGAACACACACACATGCTCAGGTTAAAGTGTGTGTGCGTGTCTAACAGACCCATTAGTGTCAAGTTATTAACAGGTTCTGAATATTATTGGTCGATTCATTAACAAGGCGGCGGTGGTGGTGATGATGAGCTGCTGCTGTTAGCGCCTGTCAGAGCGCCGCTTCCTGTCAGAGATGAGTGGCGAGCGGCAGGTGGCAGGCAGGCTGCCAGCTGATTGGATGACAGATTTAATTAGATGACTAATAGAAGTCAAGAACAATCACCTTATCGAAGCAGCTTCCTTACTCATCCACTGACTGTCACATGACCCATCAGCTGTTATTTACAGACAAAGCTCATAATGCCTTCAGAGGTAGAAGTATGTCATAATTCAGCGAGACATGCAGAACAAGCTGTAAGGACGGACAGCAGGAGTGATCCTTTGAGAGGTCAGAGGTCAGATCTTGGTTCATGAGCATGTCTCTGCTGCCATCAAATAAGCATTGCCTTTTACTCACACTATCTACCAATCTTCAGTCCTAATTGAGTAGAAAGTTGATCAGAACAAAAGTATCTGGTTGATCACGTTTTACACACAGGTTTAAAATGATGTGATCATAACTAGGGGTGCAACGATACTCGTATCGATATTGAACCGTTCGATACAGAGCTTTCGGTTCGGTATGCATATGTATCGAACAATACAACATTTGTAATTGATTTTATCAACATTCCTTCTGACGATGCTGTCTGTGTTGAGCGCTCAGTGGATCTGTGTTCGACTACTCCGCCTAGGCTGCACTGTCGAGCGCAGATTCACTGAGCGCAGCGCAAGCTAGCGAGACAGAAGCTAAGCTCGTTGCAACATGGCAAATTGAACCTCCCCCACCCCCAGTCAGATCTGGCCTTTGGAGCTATTTTGGTTTTCATGTGACGTATGACCCTGAAGGATGTGCCACCCAGTGCTCAGTTACATGGTGGGAGCTAGTGTGTTAGCACAGTTAGCTCGTTAACGTGTTGGCCGTCCAGCCCCACGCACGGGGCGATCCGCGGTAGCTCGTTAACGGAGATTTGCCGTGTTGTGGCGTTAACGTCATTTCAGATTAACGCTGACAGCACTAGTGGGAACACAACGAATATGACTGCACATTTACTCCGACAGCATCCTAGTGCAAAGACAAAAACAACAAGCACGCATGCTACAAACTTTACCCGAGTCATTTAGACAGCCGTTAGCACAGGATTCTCCTTATGGGGACCTGATATGTTTAATATGCTGCTGAGAATATAGCCCAGAAGAAGCGGATAGTAGAGCTTTTATTTTGGAAAGAGCCATTTCTCTGTAATAAACTCTTTTCCAAAGATGAGGGATTTCTCCAGCAGATAGATTTATTTTATTATTTTGTTGTTTCAGCAACATTAAATTTAAAAACTGTACGTTTGAGTTAAAATATATATTTTTAATTTTAATAAATGACAAATTAAAAAAGCATGAACATTTTTTTGTATTGAAAAATTATCGAACCGTGTGTCATGGTCTGGTTGGGCACCTGCAGGTCTCAGACAGCGGCTCCTCCTCCTTTAGGCGGAGTCCGGTTGCCCCTCCCTGGCTGACCACCTGTGAGCAATCGTGCCAGCGGTATATCAGACCTGCGCTCTCAACCACTCATCGCCTGAGTATCTGCTATTCCCATGTTAGTTCAGTGGAGCATCCTAAACCTTGTCTTAACGCCGTGTGATGACTGACCTGTCTTTTCTTGTCCTCAGCGATAGCACCCGGAGTGGAGATCTTGTTCCCCTCGCTCCCGTCCTCCTGGACTTGGGCCACCAGCTGCTCACACAACGTGGCCTGCCGGCCCACTGCTCACCTGCCTGCCTCCCCACGCCTCGACCGCTTCCGGGTTTTCCGCTCCACCTGTCCCCTCCATCTGAAACCAAGTAAGGCAATTCAATTCAACTGCGGAGGATTATTGGTTGTCTGCTGGATCCCTCTGATCGTGATCTCCTCTTGTTCCAGTGCCCCCGGCCCCTACCTAGTCCTGTTTCTACCTCCCCGCTGTCCCCGCTGTTCAGCCGTCTCCTAGAGGTGTCTAGGTCGCCCTCATTATCACAGACGAATCCTACGCGCCACTAGTGTGGTGGCGTCGCTTTGTGTTTCACCTTTGTTTTCCTGTGGGCGGAAATAAATCATTTGTTTTCTGTCACCTCGCTTCCGGGTTGGTTTCTGCACCTGTGTCCATCCCTGTTCCCTCGTGCCGTTGAGCCGTGACACCGTGACACCAAAGTATCGAACCGAACCGTGAATTTTGTGTATCGTTGCACCCCTAATTATAACATCGTAAACTGTACTTCTGCTGATGTGAAGACAGGAGGGATAAAGTCCTACTGAGCATGTGCAGACTGACCGCCAAAGATCAATAAATCTGTCATAATATTCTGATTAGTTGAAGTTTTACAGCTTCATAGTTAAAATTATGACTGACTTAATAAATGAGTACAGGAGTACTACTCCATTTCAAATACAGTCAATCAGTTACATCTACTGATAGTACAAGCATACATACGTACTTTAAGTACTCATGTTGAAAGTATTTTTATTTCCGTCCTCACTGCCTCACCTCCTCCGCCCCGTCTCCTCTGTGCCTTCTTGTATCTCTTACCTCCTCCTCTTTATCCCCCACAGCTGTCAGATGTGGTGAAAGATCAATTTAAAATCTTTGCACCTCTGGACTCAAATCTAAATACTGCTGCAGCTCTGTGGGGCGATCGACACTCACATACACTGACAGACAGAGAGAGAGAGTGAGAGAGGATGACTGATAGAAATATAACACTTAATCTCTCACCCCCCCTCCCCCCCCCCTGCAGTGTCTGTCTGACAGATAAATTGATCTGAATATTGGAAAATAATGTTCCAGCAGAGAACCTGTCACGCGCACGCACACACACGCACACATTACTGTCAGTGAGTGCGCACCTGTTTGACCAGCTGTGTGGGGGCCAAACCCTCTGGAGACACAAAGTGAGGACACTTATGTAAAGTTGTCATGGTAACCACAGCGAGATGACTCAAATTCAGGATTCAGAGACTTAGTCCATCTATGCATTTTCTTCCCCGGGTCGCGGGGCAGCAGCCTAAGCAGAGAAGCCCAGACCTCCCTCTCCCCAGCCACCTCCTCCAGCTTTTCCAGGGAACACCAAAGCATTCCCAGGCCAGCCGAGAGATATAATCTCTCCAGCATGTCCTGGGTCTGCCCCTGGGCCACGTCCCGGTGGGACATGCCCGAACTACCTTAACTGGCTCCTTTGGATGTGGAGGAGTGGTGATACACTGAGTCGTCTAAGGAGCTTGCAAAGAAAAGCGTCTGGACTTCTTTGAGTTGCTTGAAGACGTTTCACCTCTCATCCGAGAAGCTTCTTCAGTTCTAAGGTCAAATGGTGGAGAGTCCCAGATATAAACCTAGTGGGAGTTTCCCCCCACAGAGGGACAAAAGGACCCCTGATTATCCTCTAATCGCCTGAGCCAAGGTGGGAAACTGGGCGTGGGTCCCAATCAGCCAGAGTTTCGGGTGTGTTCATTGTGAAACCTGGCCCCACCTTATCATGCGAATTCCTGAGGTCAGATGGTCCAGGATGTGAGTGGGCGTTAAGGCGTCTGGGAAGGGATCTCAAAACTGGATTATAGATGGCAGAGAGTTGGTGTCGTAAACCCCGCCTCTGTTCAAAGATGGTCGCTCACAGTGGATGTAAATGGCTTCTTTTACTCCTCTTTCAAACCATCTGTCCTCTCTGTCCAAAATGTGAATGTTGGCATCCTCGAAAGAGTGACCTTTGACCTTTAGATGCAGATGGACTGCTGAGTCTTGTCCCGTGGAGGTGGCTCTTCTGTGTGTCCCTCCTGGATGACCAAACTCCTCCTCGCCCTGTTTGGCCAACCACCCTTCAGAGAAAGCTAATTTTCGCCACTTGTACTTGCAAACTCTCATTCTTTCAGTCACTACCCACAGCTTGTCACCATAGGTGAGGGTAGGAACATTGATTGACCAGTAATTCAAGAAGCTTAACTTTTACGCTCAGCTCTCTCTTCACCACAATGGACTGATGACAGCCCTAGCACCAGTCCGCTCCCCTTTCCCCTCACTTGAGAACCCTGAGATTCTTAAACTCCTCCACTTTGATTGATTTGGGGCAGAAACTTGTCCCTGACCCGGAGTTTGGCACTCCACCCTTTTCTGGCTGAGGACCGTGGCCTCAGATGTGGAGGTGATGATTGTCTTTCCCACCGTTTCACACTCGCTTATGAGGCCACCACCTGATGAAGCCAACAGAACCACATCGTCTGTGAAAAGCAGAGATGAGATTCTGAGACCACCCAAGTGGAAGCTGTTGGAGTCAAATTGTTAAATGTTGTCACTGTGTTACTTAAATTTGTAAGTCTTGGTTCAAACTGTATGATCAAAGACATTTCTTTGTTTCTGACTCACAGCCTGTTGGTGGGGGAGGCTGTAGTGTTTTATTATAGGGACACATCCATGTGTTTAGTAAACTTCCTGCTTTTATGACCCTATTGTGTGCAGGAGGTCACACAAACGCTCCCCAAACACAAACACACACACTCACATGCATACACACACATTCTCGCACATACATGCAACACACACATGCAGTGTTTTAACCTTTTGTGACCATAGGGGGTGCTTCTGTGTACTGTAACTGTTTTCAATAAAAGGCGGCAAGCGGAGGCCGGGGTCGAAGTCGTCTGTGGTTGGATTCAGAGTGCTTTCCTGAGACTCCGACCGGGGCTTCCTTGCGCAAGTAAAATTGATCGATTGCTGATTGTCTTGCTTTCCTTTCTTTATGGGAATAAGTTTCTAAACAAGAGGGGCCTGTGGAAGCGCAGACCCAACAGAAGCCTTCCGCCACTTGGCTACGCCTAGAAAAATGAAAATTATGAACAGAGTCGTGACAAAGGCCATACACCCCATACTCCTGAAGCTCCTCCCACAGAATATTCTGAGGGACATGGTAAAATGTCTTCTTCAGGTCCATAAAACACATATAGACTGGTTGGGCAAACTGTAACGCACCCTCAAGTATCCTCAAGAAGATAAAGATCTGGTCCAGTGTTCCACGACCGGGATGAAAAGCATGCGAGGTATGACTAATGGATGGAGTCTCCACAGACTTTCCCGGGGAGACTGAGTAGTGTGATCGCCCTATTGTGGGAGCTCACCCTCCGGTCCCCCTTCTTGAAAATGGGACCCACCACCCCTAGTCTGCCAATCCAGAGGTACAGCCCCTGGTCTCCTGCCCCAGATCGAGAGGCATAGACACAGAAAACCAACCACTCACACCTATGAGCAATTAAATGGTAAATGGTAAATGGCCTGTATTTATATAGCGCTTTACTAGTCCCTAAGGACCCCAAAGCGCTTTACATATCCAGTCATCCACCCATTCACACACACATTCACACACTGGTGATGGCAGCTACGTTATAGCCACAGCCACCCTGGGGCGCACTGACAGAGGCGAGGCTGCCGGACACTGGCGCCACCGGGCCCTCTGACCACCACCAGTAGGCAACGGGTGAAGTGTCTTGCCCAAGGACACAACGACTGAGACTGTCCAAGCCGGGGCTCGAACCGGCAACCTTCCGATTACAAGGCGAACTCCCAACTCTTGAGCCACGATCGCCCCACAGAATTAAGAATTCCCAAATAACCTAACCCCGTTAACAGCAGGTCTTTGGACTGTGAAAGGAAGCTGGAGTACACAAGCTTGACCCCAGCTTGATGGGGGAATTGAACTCAGGACCTTCTTGTTGTGAGGCAGGACTAACAGTGTTAACCATGACAGTGCTGCCGGCACATGCCCGTGCCAACATTCATGTGAAGCAGCAGTACCCACAAGTTTACACAGTACAGTGAGGGCTGACATCACTTCAGGAGATCTCAGAGGGAGATCTGAGGGTTTATTCGAGGGACAGGTCAACAGGTCCTCTGCAGGTATATGGCAGTGCTCAGAAAGACACAAGAACAAACATGTGTTTTTCAAACACCAGCAAACTTTGCTGATGTGTGTGTGTGTGTGTGTGTGTGTGTGTGTGTGTGTGTGTGTGTGTGTGTGTGTGTGTGTGTGTGTGTGTATGATGATGGCGTTGTGAGGTAATAAATTCTACCATCTGACACCAACACACACACACTGCCTTCTGGCCAACTCATTACACTCACACACAGAGAAGTTGTAACCTCGTTCGACCTTCCTTCTGGCTCACACACATCTGTGTGTTTATTCATTTGTTATTAGAGACACACACACTGTGCCGATGCTGATGATACCTGTACCATCAAAGGGGAAACTTGCTATCAGAAACCATAGCTGCAGATC
>NC_141351.1:26406013-26481013 GCF_057382095.1 Aulonocara sp. 'chitande type north' Nkhata Bay | reverse complement strand
TGACTTGTGCTATGGGCTTGGAGTTGGCCTCTAGTGTTGTACGCCACATCCCCATTGAGTTCCTGATGAAGGCTCTTAGGGTCCCATTGATCTTGTACAATTCTAGGCATTCCAGTATCCAGCTGTGGGGCATTGAGTCATAGGCCTTCTTGTAATCAATCCAGGCAGTGCACAGGTTGGTCAGTCTGGTCTTGCAGTCTCGGCTGATTGTTCTGTCTACCAGTAGCTGGTGTTTTGCGCCTCTGGTATTCTTGCCAATTCCTTTCTGTGTCCCGCTCATGTATTGACCCATGTGCCTGTTCATCTTAGCCGATATGATGCCTGACAGGAGCTTCCATGTAGTACTGAGGCAGGTTATTGGTCGGTAGTTGGAGGGGACCGCTCCCTTCTTGGGGTCCTTGGGGATCAGGACCGTCCGACCTTCGGTTAGCCATTCCGGGTGTCTCTCGTTAACTAGCAGCTGGTTCATTTGTGCTGCCAGACGCTCGTGGAGTGCAGTCAGCTTCTTCAGCCAGTAGGCGTGAACCATGTCGGGCCCTGGTGCTGTCCAACTCTTCATACTGGAGACCCTTTCTTGGATATCTGCCACTGTGATGGTTACTGGACCCTGTTCAGGGAGGTTGCTATGGTCTGCCCTCAGATCCTCTAGCCACTGAGCATTGCCGTTATGGGTTGTGTCCTTCTCCCATATGCTCTTCCAGTATTGCTCCGTCTCCAGCCTTGGTGGTGCTGTTCTCTTATTGTTCCCTTGCCACTGAGAGTACACCTTTGCTGGTTCTGTGGAGAACAGCTGGTTTATTCTCCTGCCTTCTATCTCTCTGGTGTACCTCCTCAAGCGGCTGGCCAAGGCTGTGAGTCTTTGCTTGGCAGTTTCCAAGGCCTCAGGTATGGACAGCTTGCTGTATTTCTTATGCACCTTCTTTGTCGCACCTTTCTGCAACTCCGTTAGTTGGCTAACCTCCCTCCGTGCTACTTTGATCTTGCCCTCTAGCCTCCTTCTCCATGGAGGGTACTGCCCCTTGTGGCTGTTCAACTTGAAGCCAAGCATCTCACTGATCACTGCTGCCGTATTGTAGATCAGCTTGTTAGTGTCGGTAATCGTGGTTGTAGGTATTGTCCGTATATATATATATATGTATATATATATATATATATATATATATATATATATATATATATATATATATATATATATATATATATACACATA
The DNA here is from genome assembly GCF_057382095.1 of Aulonocara sp. 'chitande type north' Nkhata Bay. Taxonomy (NCBI): domain Eukaryota; kingdom Metazoa; phylum Chordata; class Actinopteri; order Cichliformes; family Cichlidae; genus Aulonocara; species Aulonocara sp. 'chitande type north' Nkhata Bay. The sequence continues at coordinate 26,479,803 of NC_141351.1, read as the reverse complement.
TAGTATATACACTGGGTGAATGTGCAGTAGTAGCAGCAAGCAGGTGAATTCTGTACATTAATATGAATAGACATCTGACTATTTTACAGGATAGACAATATAAACATATTTAAAATTAAAGGAATTGAAATGTACATTGTGCCTTGGTTTAGTGTCTGAGACATCAGAGTTCCCGTCACAGCCACAATGCTCAAAACCAACACACGGCCACACGGAGTACGCTTTTAAGAAACATGTCTTCCTTAATGCACATGTGAGGTTGTCCAGAAGCTCTGATTACCAAGATCAGGAAAACAGTCACACCACTGAGGTGAAAATATCTGTGAGCGTGAACGCTGCAGACCAGACATCTGAGAAGAACCAGAGAACCTGTCACTCCATTCAGAATATAAAAATACTGAGGGCACTTTTTACTGCTGTCTGTGACCACACACACACACACACACACACACACACACACACACACACACACACACACACACACACACACACACACACACACACACACTCAGAGGCACACAGTGGCTGCCGTTGGCCTCACAGCAGGATGTTGTTGTTGTACTCAGCAGATTCCCAGGTTTTCCCTGCAGACGCTTCAAACGTCCTCTTTTCGTCTTTGGTGTGTCGCTGCCGCTCTTGTGCCTGCAGGCTGAAAACAACTGCACATCTCACATCTGGATTAAGTGTAACATCACACTAAATCACACAGCACAGGATTACTAACACAAACTGGATTTTGGTGTAACAACCTCTCCACAGACAGTATGTAAGAGGCGACAACGCAAAGCGTTTTTTTTTAAAATTACACTCAAATTAACAATTAAACAGTTTGGATTTCAGGACCACGGACAGCACCTCAGTGTTTTTAGACACAAATACAGCTGACAACACATGAACTATTAACACACACAGACATGTATACACACACACACACACACACACACACACACACACACACACACACACACACACACACACACACACGACACGTTATTATCTCCTGTCAGTAAATCTCAGTGTTCACTTCCAGCAGCCGTTAGCTTATTAGCACTGAGGCACCAAAAACAGCAGTTCCTCTGACGTCCAGCAGAGGCAACAGTGAGTCAGGTTTTTAAATGAACCTGTTTACTGATTCACAAACAGTTTCATCTCTATGGAGACGCCCCCTTTATAACATTTGCTTTTAAAACTTTAAAACTGTTTAAATTATGGCTTATAGTTATTACACACACACTTTACACACACACAGGCCTTATTAGGGGCGTGGCCTCTTTGACTGACCGGCCCATGGTGACACAGGTGGCTTTAGCAACTAGCTGTTTGCTAGCTTCACCTGAGCCAGACCTCTGGACCGTGCTTTTCCTGCTGGAGCCTTTTGGAGCATTTTTAATGACATCATGTGACCAATAATATGGCTGCTGTGATGTCACTGTACTAACTTCCAAGGCGGAGCTCTAGTTAGGATTTCTAGGATTTTGATTGGATGTTTCTATTTAGCAAGTATCTGTGTCTGAGTGATCCACCTGTGCAGTCGGTGGACGGAGACTGACAACCAGACTCCACCCTCCAAACAGGGCCCCACAGGGTCTGTGCTGCTTTGCTGTTGTTACAGTCACAGATGAAGCTTTGTGTTGCGTGTTGTCATGGTAACAGTGATGTTGAGTCTTTGTGACTTTGAGTGTAAATGTCACCTCTGACACAGCTGCTGTTGTTTGGATGCAGAGTGGAGTGTGTGTACAGCTTATTTACAAAGACAGGAGTCAGTCTCACACACACGCACACACACACACACACACACACACACACACACACACACGCACACACACACACACACACACACACACACACACACACACGCACACACGCACACACACACACACACACACACACAGTGTTACACTGGTGACATTTGTCTTTCATCATCATGTAAAGGTCACCAGCAGCCGGCCCTCTGCCAAACACACTGCTGCTTTATTAGCATCAGATTATGACTCTGTGTGTGTGTGTGTGTGTGTGTGTGTGTGTGTGTGTGTGTGTGTGTGCGTGTGTGTGAAACAATATAAGAGCAACAGTGTTGGCTGTCTGTGTGCTGGAGTTACTTTATTTAAAGTTTAAGTTTAATTTCATGAACAAAGACACACATGAAGTGTTTACTGAAGATGGAGGAGCAGCAGGGGAGTTGGGGGGGGTTCGCAGGTTGTTTCAGGAATCCTGAGCCCGTACCTGGTGCTCTTTTGGCCTGCTGTGTGGTGAGGAGAATGTGAGGATGGGGTGAGTGAAGGTGCTGCAGGAGCAGATGTGGTTAAATGTGAAGTGCAGCACAGGAACACCTGTCTGCACGATGATCTTAGCTGATAAACTGAGTTCATAAGAAATGAGATCTTTAAATTAAATCATCCAGCCATCTTCTACCCTTCGTCAGGGTCCTTCCCCTTCCCAGACACCTCCTGCAGCTCCTCCACGAGGACAGTGACGAATTCTCATCCCAGCCAGAGCCATGACCTCTACAGAATGTCCCAGGAATCCTGCAGTAGGAAATGAAACACCTCCTCTCCTTTTCCTCTCTCCACGTCCCTGAACAAGGCTGAGTCCTACTCAGAGGCAGGGGCAGGAGGAGGCGAAACACCAGATCTTTCAGTCCTGCAGACGTGAGGCGGTTATCACAGGCTGTGTGAACCTGGAGCAGCTCTGACTCGCTGTCTGGACGCCCCATCATCACCGATCATTAATCATGTCAGTCATATGTGTTTACTCTCATAACGACCCTTTGATGAGTGTAGCTGTCAGGACGTGAACCCTCAGCCCAGATTACATGAGCTGTGATCACGAACGAAAAACCCGTCACCTGTCCACTTTGGCTGCAGTCTGAATGGAGAACTCTCTCTGCTGTGCTCCTCCTTTCAACCCCCCCCCCCCCCCCCCACCCCGTCCATACTAACCTCGTTTTAAACTTCTCCTTCATTTCATTTGCTCGTTTTTGTCCCTCCTGGTTTCTTTTCATTTTTCCGTCTTTGCAGTTCAAACTGAATTTCAGTCACGACGGGATGTGAGTGTGTGTCTGTGTGTGTCTGCGTGTGTGTGTGGTATATTATGGTATGCATTGCAGCACTGACGGGTAATGGGAAATTGATTGTGACAAAACGACATTACAGACGGACATTTCCATAAGAGTTTATTTACGCTGCCTTTCCACAGGGAACATCATCTCCCTTCATATTCCCTTCTCCGTTGTCGTGTTGCTTATGCGATGCAGGCAGGTTGCCGTGGCGGCCTCTGGGGGAATCGAACCTGCAGCGTCCGCTAACAAATGAACAGCCCCGCCAAACGGGCTGCAGTCATCTTTTCATTTAACCCGAGCGGCGCTCCGGCCGCCCCGCACTCTCTCCAAATCAACAGCTAATTTCATTCCCATGATTCCCCGCTCCATGGCAGTGCCGGGCGTTCGGTTGGAGGTTTATTGGCAGATATGAAGACGGGCCAAGCTGCGGTGATGCAGTAATTATGGCTCTAATAAGCCGATGTTCTCCATGTAAATGGAAAGAAATCAGATGTGTGTAAACAGAGAGCACGGCGGCCCCGGGGCCGATGGGTATCCGAACCGTTTCACCGAGACGCCTTCTCCCTAATGATGCACTCAAAATGTATTTTCAGCCAATCACATGAGACTCGGTGTGACTCCGAACTCAGACTCCAACAACGTTTCCGTGCAGTCGGCTTCACTTCCGTGGAGTGAAATGAAAGGACTCTGATGCTCGGCTTTATTATTGATCATGTGATTATTAATGTTGGTTCTGTTAAAGCTATCAAAACTTTTAATGGTTGTAATGAAGACTCACTATCATATGATATTAATATTAACAATCTTTCTTTTGTTCACAGTGCTTCTCACTGAGAAACAAAGACAAAGACAGATCGTGTTTCTTACCATTAATGCTAACAGTTTCACTTTCTTAACAGCAGTGCAAACATCGAGGCTTTTGTCTTCAGGGCCAAAGAGCTTATTATCACATATAATAATATCAAAAGAATACTGCAATAACAAAAAAATAAAAGACTGTCAAAAAAAGAACATCCTGTATTTTCTTTACTTCATGTACATTTTCATTTCTGGACTTTATTCAGCAGATACAGTGAAGACTGACAGGTAAGCAAGAGAGAGAGACATGCGGTGGCCGCCTGATTGCGTAACATCACAACACCGTTACTGCCATTAACACCTTTGGAGTATTAACAACATTTTTGCCCTCTGATATCATAGATATGTATAACTGGGTATCATCTGCATACCAGTGAAATTGTATGGAGTGTTTATTAGCGTGATATTATTTGTGTAACATTGTTACCTAACGAAGCATGAATAAAGTAAAAACCCCTCATTTACATAAAGAAATAGGAATCCATCAGGTAGATGTTATTCAAAGCAGTGCAGGACATTTTCTTTAATACCAACATTTAAAGAAATACAGTGACTTGCAAAAGTACTTGGCCCCCTTTGAACTTTTCCACATTTTGTCACGTTACAGCCACAAACATGAATCAATTTTATTGGAGTTCCACGTGAAAGACCAACACAAAGTGGTGCACACGTGAGAAGTGGAACGAAAATCATACATGATTCCAAACATCTTTTACAAATAAATAACTGCAAAGTGGGGTGTAATTCTTTCACCGGGAGATCAAACAGTAGTCAACGTTTAGTCAAAGACTTTTACTTCGGAAATCAATTCAATTCAATTCAATTTTATTTATATAGCGCCAAATCACAACAAAAGTCGCCTCAAGGCGCTTCATAGATACAGAGAAAAACCCAACAATCATATGACCCCCTATGAGCAGCACTTTGGCGACAGTGGGAAGGAAAAACTCCCTTTTAACAGGAAGAAACCTCCAGCAGAACCAGGCTCAGGGAGGGGCGGGGCCATCTGCTGTGACTGGTTGGGGTGAGAGAAGGAAGACGGGATAAAGACATGCTGTGGAAGAGAGACAGAGATTAATAACAGATATGATTCAATGCAGAGAGGTCTGTTAACACATAGTGAGTGAGAAAGGTGACTGGAAAGGAAAAACTCAATGCATCATGGGAATCCCCCGGCAGCCTACGTCTATTGCAGCATAACAAAGGGAGGATTCAGGGTCACCTGGTCCAGCCCTAACTATATGCTTTAGCAAAAAGGAAAGTTTTAAGCCTAATCTTAAAAGTAGAGATAGTGTCTGTCTCCTGAATCCAAACTGGAAGCTGGTTCCACAGAAGAGGGGCCTGAAAACTGAAGGCTCTGCCTCCCATTCTACTTTTAAATACTCTAGGAACAACAAGTAGGCCTGCAGAGCGAGAGCGAAGTGCTCTAATAGGGTGATATGGTACTACAAGGTCATTAAGATAAGATGGGGCCTGATTATTTAAGACCTTGTATGTGAGGAGCAGGATTTTGAATTCAATTCTGGATTTAACAGGAAGCCAAAACAGGAGAAATATGCTCTCTCTTTCTAGTCCCTGTCAGGACTCTTGCTGCAGCATTTTGGATTAGCTGAAGGCTTTTCAGGGAGTTTTTAGGACATCCTGATAATAATGAATTACAGTCGTCCAGCCTGGAAGTAATAAATGCATGAACTAGTTTTTCAGCGTCACTCTGAGACAGGATATTTCTAACTTTAGAGATGTTGCACAAATGGAAGAAAGCAGTCTTACATATTTGTTTAATATGTGCGTTGAAGGACATGTCCTGGTCAAAAATGACTCCAAGGTTCCTCACAGCGTTACTGGAGGCCAAGGTAATGCCATCCAGAGTAAGAATCTGATTAGATACCATATTTCTAAGATTTTCAGGGCCGAGTACAATAACCTCAGTTTTATCTGAATTAAGAAGCAGAAAGTCCTGTTAAACTAGTCAGCGTTTCCTGTCACATGATTCAGAGAGAGTGATCTGTCACTCAGAGAGGGCCTGTTGTTTTATTCATAATGAACCTCGATCGTCTGATTCAGGTGAAAGACACAAAAGTGGATCATCAATAATTTACCAGCAGCTCATAATGGAGCGCTCTGTGTCTGTGTGTGTGTGTGTGTGTGTTTGTGACTTACAACAGTAGCCTTTTAGCAGAACATGCTAACTAAAACGTATCTGTTGTTTTTTAAAAGCTGCTCGTCTGTTCTGTCGGCCTGTTTGTTCCTGCTTCCTCAGTAACCACCACCACCACCACCATCATCACCATCATCACCACCACAGTCATCATCATCTAGATAATCATAAAACTTATATGTTGTTGCATATTTGAGATATTTATCTGTTTCTTTCTGGCTCATGACATTCACAGTTTCTTTGTGTACATTTATAAAGCACCGTGGAGTCACTGGGTTCAAGTTCACTGAGAAACAGGAAGTCTAACAAACTCTTTCACATATAAGGTCCTCCATTTAACCCTTTCACCATAGTGTTCACTACAGTGGACAGCTATTCTTGTATTTGTGTCAGTGTTGATGGTTTACTTGGAGATAAACCACTACATTGGACACTGATGTGTCACTCCATACCTGCATTTTAGGAGGAATACGGGAGTTTGAAAGGACTCAAGAACGTTTAAAATGAAGTTCCTTCATCAGATTATAAGCATCTCCTTCTGAGACTACATCATGAATACGGAAGTCAGATCAAGACTCGGCCAAAACCTGGCCCCTGCAAAGACAACAGTCAGAAAACTGAAGAGGTACAGCCACGTTACCTGCTCAAAGGGCTTGTCATGCTTCCCTGACATGTTGTTGCAAAAGCTGCACTTTCTGAGCCTTATTCTGCCCCAGCTTTCTCCCTGTTAGAACAAATTTTTTCCATCCATCCATCTGTCCATCCATCCATCCATCCATCCATCCAGCCATCCATCCATCCATCCATTCTCTTCTGCTTATCCTGTCATAGGGCGAGAGGCAGGGTACACCATGGACAGGTCTCCTGTCACAGGACTAACACAGAGAGACAGACAACAATTCACACTCAAAATCACACCTCTGGATAATTTAGAGCAGGGGTGCCCAATCCCGGTCCTCGAGAGCTACCGTCCTGCAGCTTTTAGATGCATCCTTGTTCCCACACACCCGAATCAAATGAATGGCTTGTTATCAGGCCTTTGCCAAACATGATGGCATGCTGAAGAGGTAATCAAACCATTTGATTCAGCTGTGTTGGAGTAGGGATGCATCTAAAAGCTGCAGGATAGTAGCTCTCGAGGACTGGGATTGGGCACCCCTGATTTAGAGTCACCAGGTAACCTAACCCCACAGACTGCATGTCTTTGGACTGTGGGAGGAAGCCAGAGAGAACCCACGCAAACATGGGGAGAACATGCATATTCCACACAGAAAGACTCTGGCCTGATGGTGGAGTCGACCTCAGGACCTTCTTGCTGTGAGGCAACAGTGCTGCCCTTACAACCTTATGTAATATATATTATATTATATAATAACTATATAACTAAATATGAACTATATATTATATTATATATATTGGGTGGCTACTTTGATTTAGTGCTATATAAATTCAAAAAAACTGAATGGACTGAACTCGGGTAGCGGGTGAGAACAGTGGTTGCCGAATTTGCCAACAAAAATACAAAAGAAGAAAAAAAAAACACTGATGATGATGATGAGCCAACATTGTTTGCTGTGCTCCTATAAAGTCTTCCTGAGTGTGGGAGGGAACTAACAAAGGCTTCGGTGTGTGTTGGTATCGTTGTTCAGTTTTAACTCTGCGTTAGCTCTCCTCCTCTGGATCTGTGTCAACTTTGTTTGGGAGCTGGAGGATTTGAAGGGTTAATGAGGAGCAGAGAGCAAACTTTTAATATGAAATGTTTCCTGCAGCAGTTTTCCAGTAAACCTGAGTGTTGGAGGTTGAGTGGAGGCGTCCGTCGGGCTGCAGATTCGATGATATTTCCTTCTATAATTTGAGCTGTCAGACGATCGTCCGTCCACACCTCCTCCCCGTTCCTCCCCCTGCTCCTCTCCTCGCTGGGTCATTTGTCATGGAGGAAATCACCGCTCAAATCTTCCACGGCGGTAATATCTCTGTCATTCACCCTCCTCCCCTGCCTCACTCGTCCTCCCCCTCTCATCTCTGGGTGATGCTATCTGAGGAGAGGAGGTGACAGTCTATCAGAGCACCTCCTCTCTGCTCCCCTGATAACACTCCACTGCTTATAATGTTAAGAAGATGATAAGAAATAATAGTCTTTCTCTTTTTCATGTTGGAGTGGAGTATCAGGGCCGACGAGCCGACATCCATCACCTGCTATTTATCAGCGCTGAGCGGCCGGACGGCGGCACAACTTTTACAAGTGAAGAGCAAAATAATAACTGAGCTGCAGAAACAATCAGCGGCGAGATGCAGGAGGTGAGTTATTAGATTTAAAGTCCTCCAACAGTTATCTGCCCACTGTGTCCAGGAAACGATGGAGGGAGAGATTCGAGTGCAGTTTGTAATTTCTGCTTTCACACATTCAGTTTCTGTAAAAACACTCAAACATCAGCAGATGTTTCTGCCGCTGACCTCAAAGACCACGCTCAGGAGACTTTCAAAATAAGACTTCAGCAGACTAACCTGGATCTGAGTTGTGATCCAGCAGACACATGAAAAGAACAGTTTTCAGGATTTGCACAGAGACATTTTGTCATCAGGATCAAATTTCATTTCAGGTGTTTGGTGAGGATCAGACAGCACCAATCATTGATAAAAAAAAAAAACTGAAACAAAAACACAACAAAACTAAAAGAAATGAGAAGAAGCAATGACAGCGAGGAGATAACGAGCAGCACAGACAGAAGTGAAGAAGAGGCAGAAAATGAAAAGGTGGGAAGAGAAGGAGCAAACAAAAAAGCAGCATTAAAAAGTGTTTTTTCAAGTGGGAAAACTTACATCAATAAAAACTGACCATTGGTAATTCAGATCATAGGGCGGAGGTTGGATTTGTTTTACTCTTTCCTTGTGGTGTTGTTATGTCCACGTTGCGTCTGCTGTGCCTTTCTGTCCCATGTTTCAGGTCCCTATGTTCTGTCTCCCCAGATGCTGTTGAGTTTACATGTTTAGAGTTCAGTCAGTGTGTTTCCTGTTTTACTTTGAAGGTACGTGTCTCATGTCAGCGTTTCTAGTTTTGCTTCCCTTGTCTCGTCCAGCCTGATTACTCCCAGCTGTGCTCTCCTTCTCTGTCTCATTCCCGTGTTATCCCTCAGTGTATTTAAGCCCTGTGTTTCTCTTTGTCAGTGTCGTAGTCTCCCTCATAGCTGTGTTTCCCTGTGTGTTAGTTATCCATGTCCCAGTTTAGTTATATTTTTTGTGCCATTCTGCAATAAAGCAGCTTTTTGATTGCTGTGTGGTGAGCTTTGCGTTTGTGTCCTTCTCCTGCCTGCACACAGCCGAAACATCACAACAACCTACTTCCTAACAGTATTCTAAAACTGCTTTCTAAAAGGGAAAACACTTTGAGGGCAGAATCAAATTTAAAACCTGCCTTGTTGTCATCCATCATGAAGCTCAGATTTGGTCACAGGCAGGTCACAGTACCCAGGGAACACGGATCTGCAGGAACATCTGGACACACCTCTGTAATCCTGTGTTGTGAGTTTGGACCTGTTCTGTTCCAGCACTGAGGTATCATCAATGATGACAATGAAGACACCACCCAACGCCAGCTCTCGGCCACTGCATGTCTGTTAGCGTGTTCCACTTTAAAGGTTCGCACGTGGAGCGTTTTGTGAAGTCACAGACCTCACAGGTGGTAACGCATCATCGCTGTTATTGATTCAACTATGTGGCCTGGTTTGGGCTCCTGGGTTGGCTTTAGCGTCATGGATTTAAGAAGTGGGCTGCTACTTCCTCCAAAGCTCTGTTTTTATTGTTGCCGTGGTGATGAGTCAGCGTGTCTTGACAAAGAAGTGCCGCATGAAGGCTGTGAACCTTTAGACTTAAAATTTACTTCATATTTAAAACTTTACTCAGAGATTTGAGCCGATGGAGACACAAACATGAAGAGACGTTTCAGTTTCAGTCATCGTCCTCAGAAAGCTCTGAGTCTGAACACAACACTCATTTCTTTTTGATGATAATGGATGTTTGTTTATGGGTGATCGGCCCCGGTGGAAACATGAGAAGAGAACAACAAGGAGCCAAAGAAGGAGCTCTGATGATGGAGCTCCAATGATGGAGCTCTGAAGGAGGAGCTCTGAAGTTGGAGCTGAACGGATGTAGCTCTGAAGATGGAGCTCTGAGGATGGAGCTCTGAGGGTGGAGCTCTGAGGGTGGAGCTCTGAAGATGGAACTCAAAGGATGGAGCTCAAAGGATGGAGCTCTGAAGATGGAGCTCTGAAGATGGAGCTCAAAGAATGGCGCTCTGAAGATGGAGCTCTGAGGGTGGAGCTGAAAGGATGGAGCTCTGAAGATGGAGGTCTGAGGATGGAGCTCTGAGGATGGAGCTCAAAGGATGGAGCTCAAAGGATGGAGCTCTGAACATGGAGGTCAAAGGATGGAGCTCTGATGATGGAACTCTGAGGGTGGAGCTCTGAGGATGGAGCTCTGAAGATGGAGCTCAAAGATGGAGCTCAAAGGATGGAGCTCTGAAGATGGAACTCTGAAGATGGAGCTCTGAAGATGGAGCTCAAAGAATGGTACTCTGAAGATGGAGCTCTGAGGGTGGAGCTCAAAGGATGGAGCTCTGAAGATGGAACTCTGAGGGTGGAGCTGAAAGGATGGAGCTCTGAAGATGGAACTCTGAGAGTGGAGCTCTGAGGATGGATCTCTGAAGATGGAACTCTGAGGGTGGAGCTCTGAGGATGGAGCTCTGAAGATGGAGCTCAAAGATGGAGCTCAAAGGATGGAGCTCTGAAGATGGAACTCTGAAGATGGAGCTCTGAAGATGGAGCTCAAAGAATGGTACTCTGAAGATGGAGCTCTGAGGGTGGAGCTCAAAGGATGGAGCTCTGAAGATGGAACTCTGAGGGTGGAGCTGAAAGGATGGAGCTCTGAAGATGGAACTCTGAGAGTGGAGCTCTGAGGATGGATCTCTGAAGATGGAACTCTGAGGGTGGAGCTCTGAGGATGGAGCTGAAAAGATGGAGCTCTGAAGAAGGAGCTCTGAAGATGGAGCTCTGAGGGTGGAACTGAGGGTGGAGCTCTGAACATAGAACTCAAAGGGTGGAGCTCTGAAGATGGAGCTCTGAGGGTGGAGCTGAAAGGATGGAGCTCTGAAGATGGAACTCTGAAGATGGAGCTGAAAAGATGGAGCTCTGAAGAAGGAGCTCTGAAGATGGAACTCTGAGGGTGGAGCTCTGAAGATGGATCTCTGAGGGTGGAGCTCAAAGGATGGAGGATTTAGGTTAATCTGGTGTTAAGGGACCTGAATTTGCAGGGACCAGATTCTTGAGGGATCTGGTTTTACTGGGATGCGGTTGAGAGAACCTAGTTTTAGACAGACCCACTTTTAGAGGGACCTGGTTGAAAAGGACCTGGATTTAGAAAGATCTGGTTAAGATGCAGCAGAATCAGAAGCACTAGACCAGATGAACATACAGACGAGGTTTTCCTTACCTGGATGTTTGAGCATGCATGAAGCTTGATTATGGCGGGGTCTACCTTACAGTGTAAGCGCCTCCAGGCGATTGTTGCTGTGATTTGCCGCTGTGTAAATAAAACTGAATTGAAAGCGGTCTTCTCACTCGCCTATAGGGCGTTGATTTCATTTAAAGAATGATGTTTATCAGCTTCTCCTTCTGTTTTTCATCAGTTTGCTTCAGGATATTATATGTCAGTGTTGTCGGTTTGAAACGGTCTCATTGCTCAGACTGTTTGTGACTTTGTTTAAAAGTGCTGCATCAATAAAGTTTGTCGCTATTGTTCGTATTATCCTTACAGCTGCAGCAGCGTTGGCACGAGGGCTGATGTTTCTGTCTTTGGCCAGCAGGGAGTTGAATAAAAACTCAGAGACAAACACTGTCAGCAGTCTTCATTTAGGAACAGTGTGTGTGTGTGCGCGTGTTTCTGTGTGTGAAGCCTCTCGAGACGGCGTCTGTCAGCCATTTGCAGGCGCTGTGTGTGTGTGTGTATTTCCATATTTCCTGTCTAATGGCAGCACTTTCTCCTCTGATATCATCAGCACTTCTCGACTCGCGCTCTGTGCGTTTGTTGTGTTTTTCTTCACTTACATTTAAATTAATGTCGAGTCCATAAAAACGGGACTTAAACTCATTTCCATACAAAGAAAACGCTCACATGCTGAAATGTTTCTGCTGATGAAACAGCCTCACTAATTACTGCCGCTTCACTCAACAGCAGATTTGATGTTTTATGGATTATTTACAGTGAGACTCTTTAATACGTTTAAATCTTTGTTTTCTGATGATGTCAGTGCAGGATAAATCCAGCTTCTTCGTCCCAGAGGAGACAGAGTTTGAGCCTCCAAATCACTCAAAAAAACAATGTTTTAACCAAGCAGTCACATCAACATCACCAATGACACCTGAATCACAGATATCGGCCAATCAAGTTAATGTGTTGTATTTTACACCAGAATTCCTGACATGGACATCATGAGTGTCAACCTTTACGTCCCACTTTGCTTCATAACTGTGGACATGATCCTGAGAGGATCCACTTTGTTTCAGCCTCACGGCTCAGAGGAAAACTGACAAAGATGGAGAATAATGACATTTATTGAAATGTCTGATTAGACCTGACAAAAACCTCGCTGTGTCCATTACATCATCACAGGTGCGATGCTCTGTGACCTGCTAACAGGTGAGTTTGAAGAACAGACACTGGTGACCCAGAGGTCAAAGGTTAGACTCTGTAGCACCAAATGATGTGTCTGATCCCTGAGGCGAGCTGCCCAATCAGATCGCAGGAGTCTAACAGGCCAGGATGTGTCCAACACAGCTGACTCCTCCTGTCTCATTTGCTCCACCGAGGAAATCAAACACACCTCACGCACACTTATTGTTTAGTCTGTGTGTGTGTGTGTGTGTGTGTGTGTGTGTGTGTGTGTGTGTGTTTATGGAAATTTAACTGCTTGACTGACAAACGAGGGCGGAAGATCAAAGTGCTGTGTTGTATACTAAAAGATGCTGAAGTGTGTGTCTGTGTGTTTCTGTGTGTGTCTGTGTGTGTCTGTAACTGTGTGTGCGTGTGTTGTATTGTTGTATGTAATCCTTATTTCTGTGCAAAAAGGGTCAAACCCACAAATTAACTTTCTTCTCATTAATTTAACCAGGATTAGCAGCCAGTGTGTGTGTGTGTGTGTGTGTGTGTGTGTGTGTGTGTGTGTGTGTGTGTGTGTGTGTGTGTGTGTGTGTGTGTGTTCGGGGTTAATGGTGTTGATGTTGAGTTTTAATTGCTTTCCATTCAAGGAAAATCCATTAGATAATATTCATTACCTCTGTCTCCACTCCCACCCCCACGTCAGCCCCATCCCCACCCCCACCTGATCATCAAGACCTCATCAATATCTCCAGCCTCAGAACAGCAGTGCTCGCACACGTCGATCAATACCTGATCAATAATCTCTGTGGCCTGTGTGAGGTCTCATTTATGAATGACAGATTCATTTTGAACTGTGAGAGAGAAAAACGTCCATCCTGGAGTCGACCCGTCACTCCTGGATCATTCGATCATTTTAACAAGACTCAGCATCACATCTTTTTCGTGCTTTCTTATAAGTCAGGTGTTCATAACAGTGAGGAGTCAGTGTTAAAGTTGGTTATTACATGTGACGGGATGTGAACAAAACGCAAGAAAACCTGGGAATAGAACAGAGGAAACCCCCTGGAAACACCTGGAGTCAGCTGGAGATGCCTGGAAACTGCTGGTCAGCTTCAGCAGTGTGAATGAGCATGATGAGATGTTTGTGTGGCACAAGCACGGTGCGAGAAGCTTGAGTAACTGAAGAATTCAAATTCAAAATTCAAAGTTTGGGGTCTTCACTCACCCCAGTTCTGTTAACCGTCGGAGCTGGGGGGCTGGGAGGAGGTGATGGCTGTCAGACTGGGGTCTGGGATGCGGGGCCTCCCCGCTACTGCAGATAAGGAGGTGGTCCGCTTGCCTCCACCCCAGAGAGAAGGGTTACATCTCCTGGGTCTAGGTGCGGCTTGCCCCTCTGAGGGTGGGGGTACCTGGACCTGGGATATAGAGTATGTTTGGGGAGTGCGACTGTGTGCACAGTGTCTGTTTGTGTCTGTCTACACGTTGGGTGAGTGCCGAGTGTTTGTTTGTGCATATGGGGTGGGAATGCACGTTTGTGTCCGCGTGCACCTGTTCGTCTGTGTCTATATGTCAGGTTGGGTCTTAGACTCCACCTCTCTGGGCACATCTCAGGCTCTCCAAAGTACGGAGGCCGATCTCCCCTCACCACGCTCCCTGCCGGTGGCTGATGCCCTCAGACGTTGGTGTGTTGGTGGTTCTTGTGGACTGGGGCTGGGCGCTCATGTATGTACCGGCTCACTCCTGGTGGCCGATTGGCGCCTGTGGCCCGGCTGGGCCCCTTCCGGGGGGTGGGGTACCCTCAGGCCACAGAGGGAATGACATCCTGAAACTGATGTACAGGTGCCAGAAGCTGCTGATGGATGGCAATAACTTTTTCTTGGAAGCAGTGCAGGAACTTGTGGCAGGTCAGTGGCACCGAAGCATGAGGTGGATCAAGTAGGTGAAGTAGTCGGTTGATGGTGGAGAACAGCAGTCTGGGATGACTTTGCTGCTGGTGAATGAGGGAAGAGTGATGATGAGTTTTGGCCTGAGAGCTGCTTTGTAGGACATCACACGATCTTTAGCCATGCCAGATCTTCTTCTCAGAGCCTCTTAAGTTTGAACCAGTACAGTTACCATGATGTTTGGACAGGTGTGGAGGGAACGCTGCCGTCGATGCGAGGCAGTTGCTCAGATTGCTGTCCTCGGCCTGTTTACATGTGTCTTCAGATCATAAAGCTCAGCTTCATATCAGCTGTCCAAAGATATTTAGTCACCATTTTTATTAATACAGCAGCTTTAAAAGATCATCCAGATAACTCTGATGGATGCAAGCCAATTATTAATCAATAATTATTAACAGCGTCGTGAACTCAAGCTACCCAGTGATGTAACCTCAGACCGCACACTGACGTTTTTCTATGAATGTGCTTTAAAAGAGCTTCAGCGTCTGTTTGTGGCTCTTTCTGAATAAAACTGATCAACTTTCTCGACCCTGACTGGGTCCCGTCAGGGGAGCAGGTAAAGGTGAGACAGGTGTCGGAGCGTCCCCAGGATCAGCGAGGACAACAGGAAGTCGCGTTTCATCATTTCTGCGTCTCTGCTCTCATTTTTCTTCCTCTTCTCTCTCATATGAGCCGTGTTTGCCTCAGCCCGGCCTACATTAGATTAACCTGAACTCTGAGGGTGTGTGTGTGTGTGTGTGTGTGTGTGTGTGTGTGTGTGCCTGTGTGTGTGTGTGTGTGTGTGTGTTTTCAGCCTGATATTAGAAAGGCAGGATGATAATCGGTCAGTTGTCACCGTGACAACAGACATGGATCATATTTAGACTCCATGAAACACAATTACACACACACACATGCACGTGCACATGCACAGACACACACACACACATGCACACACACACATGCACGCACACACACATGCACACACACACGCGCACACACACACATACACACACACACACATGCACGTGCACATGCACACACACACACACGCACACACACATGCACGCGCGCACACACACACACACACACACGCACACTGTTGTGTTGTCTGCAGTAAATTCAGTTACTGTTATTAATATCTCCTCTCTGACCGACTGTCTCCTTCTGTACATCCTTGTCTCCTTCAAACCTCGTTTGTTTTTTTCTCTGTTCCTTTATTCCCTCCTTCCCTCTTTCCTCCCTCCTTTCCTTCCTTCCCCACCTCTGCTTTCTCAACAGCCACCCCTTCTTCCTTCCCCTACATCCTTCTTGTTTCCTTCACTCCTTCCTTCTTTCCCACTCTTCCTTTCTTACTAAAAGCAGGTTTGTGGGTCACATTTGTCCTCAGTGTGAGTTTCTGTGTGTGATTGACGGAGCGTCTCCATAATGTGTTGATTCATAATTCATCTGTCGACATGACAGCTGATATTTTATTCAACACACACACACACACACACACACACACACACACACACACACACACACACACACACACACACACGTTGTTTTGTTAAAGGCAGACAGTGTTTTAGCTCCACCATACTGAGCCATCAATTATTCACCTCTGTGTGTGTGTGATGGAACGTTATCTTGATGTCGCTACATGCTGTTAGCACAAGCTCACACACACACACACACACACACACACACACACACACACACACACACACACTGAGTGTAAACAGAGTGTGACCTCGTTAAGCCTCGTTAGCGCTCACGTTTGTTTGCAGGTAATTAGTTTGTTTTGTCTCTTTGTTTGTCTTGTTTTAGTTTAATCAATAAACATGGCCACTCCCCGGGGATGCCCCTCCCTGACTGTGTTTACAGCCACAGTCGTCACGGAGACAGGGCAGGTGCGGACTCAGCGAACCGATTGGCTGATTGATCTGCAGTCTGAGTTTATCTGAGAGTTAAACTGGTTGAGCTGGAGTCTCTGTGGGATGGAGTCAAAGCAGCGAACGGCCGAACTTTCTCCGACTGCTTCCTCGCTCTGTGTGCGTCCATGCGATAAACGCCACATGGTGAGGAGGCCGCTGCATGCCACGCTGCTGTAAACACGCCGCTCGCATGAGGAAAGCAATCCTACAATCTACAAACTAAAGTCGAGCTCAGGCTGCGGGAGCCTCACAGTAAAGCTCCAAATGTGCTTCTATTTTCTTTTCCATTGCTCAGCATCAGCGTCCTGATACCATCTAGTAGAAGGAACTATGTGTCCTACACGCTGCCGGAGTACGAGTTCTACTTTTGGTTAAAATAAACTGAAGATCAGGTGACCCCTGTGTGGTGTCAGAGCTCCACTGAGTTAAAGAGGAAGCTCAGACTGCAGAGGCTCACCTGCTAATGTGGTTCAACTCTGACAAATAAAAGATGGATTTGTTTACCTGATGATTCACATCCAGGTGCACAAGGAGGAGGGGCTTCACATCTCATGTGGAACCAAAAGTTGTTGTAAATATATTTTATTGAGAATAGTCTCACTATTTAAATATTCAGTATTTTGTGTAATTATATGATTGAAAACTGTGATCTGTGGATCAGTTTAAAGGCTCTGGTAGTTACTTACTGGGGAAAATATTGCTGGGACCAGTTTATCTGAGCTGTTCTTTCAAAGTCTCTGTAGGTGATTGGCAGCATTCCAACGCTGTCACACTTCAGGGTTTTTGTTTGGTTTGTTTTGGGATAGTCTGATTTCTTACAACACATCACCTGATGTCATTGTTCCATATCATAATAACTGATTAAAGAGAAGTCCAGCTGGTAGCGCTATGACAGCACTGCTCTCAAACTGTGGGCCAGAAAAACTTTAAACACAAAATAACCACACTGAGACTTTTGTGCAACACTGCAGTCAAGTTACTGACCAATGCAAACATCGCTGTAACGTATGACCGCTGAGGTAATGTTACTGTAACATATTCAGAGCACTGATGTTGCAGAGCTCATATTTCCACATTAATAATTTGTCATGTCCTGAATGGAGAGTCCTCTTCACACACTGAGGTTAATTATGGAGTTCCACAGGGTTCAGTGCTAGGACCAATTCTGTTTACATTATACATGCTTCCCTTAGGCAGCATCATTAGAAGACATAGCATACATTTACACTGCTATGCAGATGACACCCAGCTCTATCTGTCCATGAAGCCAGATAACACACACCAATGAGTTAAACTGCAGGAATGTCTTAAAGACATAAAGACCTGGATGGCCGCTAACTTTCTGCTTCTTAATTCAGATCAAACTGAGGTTATTGTACTCGGCCCTGAAAATCTTAGAAATATGGTATCTAACCAGATTCTTACTCTGGATGGCATTACCTTGGCCTCCAGTAACACTGGGAGGAACCTTGGAGTCATTTTTGACCAGGACATGTTCTAAAATTATAGAAACATATATCTGACAGACCTGTCCAGGGTGTACCTTGCCTCTCGCCCTAAGACAGCTGGGACAGGCTCCTGCGACGCTGATGGATGAACTGAATTAAGAGTCAAGAGAGAAGATCCATAAACTCTCCGATACAATGCTCTCCTGTTGACTTTACCAGGTTTTGTTTCCATCGCCCTTGGCTCCTTGCACCTGGAAGAAATCACCCACCTGTCTCTGATGAGCTCATCATCGTCACTGCTGAAGGTAGTGGCAGGCTTTCAGTCGTGGCTGGATTGTTGAAGTACGCAGCGTTCCAAATTATTATGAAAATTGTGTTTAAGTCTCATAAAGAATAAATAAGTTGTTTTTCAATTAAACCCATGGATGGGATTGTGTCTCAGGACACCTGTGATCGTTAGTTTGCCAGCTGAGCCCAATTAAAGGAAAAACTACTAAAGAAGGATGTTCCACATTATTAAGCAGACCACCATTTTCAAGCAATATAGGAAGGAAACATGATCTCTGCTGCTGAAAAGCGTGAAATAGTTGACCGCCTTGGACACGTAATGAAAACCTCAGATATTTCACGAAAATTTAAGCGTGATCACCGTAATGTTAAGAGATTTGTGGCTGAGTCAGAGCACACATGGGTTCATGCAGATAAAGGCACAATGACTCTGGAGCCCTGCGAACATCAAGCTGTAGGATCCTCCAGAGACTTGCAGTTGTGCATAAACCTTCTATTCGGCCACTCCTAACCAATGCTCACAAGCAGAAACGGCTGCAGTGGGCCCAGAACCACATGGAGACTAATTTTCAAACAGTCCTGTTCACTGATGAGTGCAGCGCAACCCTGATTGGTCCAGATGGATGCAGAGGTGGATGGTTGGTGGACGGCCACCGTGTCCCAACAAGGCTGTGACATCAGCAAGGAGGTGGAGTCATGTTTTGAGCCGGAATCACGGGGAGAGAGCTGGTCGGCCCCTTTAGGGTCCCTGAAGGTGTGAAAATGACCTCTGCAAAGTATGTGGAGTTTCTGACTGACCACTTTCCTCCATGGTAGAAAGAGAGAAAACACCTCTGCATCCTTGGCTGCTATCGGCGTAAAAGGAGAGAAACTCATGGTGCGGTCAATTCAATTTTATTTATATAGCGCCAAATCACAACAAAAGTCACCTCAAGGCGCTCCCCATTCCTCCCTGACTTCAATCCTACTGAGAAGCTTTGGAGCATCCTCAAGCAAAAGATCTGTGAGGGTGGGAGGCCGTTCACATCCAAACAGCAGCTCTGGGAGGCTATATCGACATTCAAGTTGATTGAAATAACTTTTGATTTCAGTAAAATTGATATACTAATGCTGCAAAATCAACAAATGACCATTTTCAATTCTCTACAACCTGTCAAATCTTTTGAAACTCTGTGTGCGTAATAATTTGGAACAGAGCATTTTAAATTTTGTTCAATAACATTTGAGTTATACTCTATTGGTCAATGACTCAAGAATTATGCCGACTGTCATTTGAATCAACTATTTAGGAAAAACAGAGAAAAATATCATTTGCATAATAATTTGGAACGCGGCGTACTCAGTGAAGCCCCGCCCCAGCCCCGTGCGTTGTGTAAAGCATTTTCTGGTGTTTGTGTAAACAAACTGCCTCCTGGCTGTGACAGATACGGTTACAGAAAATATGAGCATGAATGGAAATCGTAATTTGGTTTTTAGGACACGTCGTTGTAACACAGGTGCTGCTGCTAATTCTTTTTTAATACAGACTACACAGGTAACGTGCTCTGACCTCTGACCCCAGCTGTCCACTGTGTGTTACCACAGCAACAGCTGTAGATCAATAATCATTTCTTCTAAGAGGTGAGAAAGGGTTGATGGGAAAAGTTTCTCCTCTTTATCGGCAGCACAGTTCAGAGCTCAGCATCATCAATCAGTGAAGCTCGAACATCACAAAGAGAAAAACCTTTGTGCTCCAAAATGATGAAAACTGAAACTGGAGCAGTTGCAGGGTTGGTCAACCGAAGGCAGCAAAGACAACAACGTGTTTCCGTCCTTCAGTTATTTTGTTCTTAGTCTTATTAGAGGAAGTCACATGGTCAGAATCACGACCCTCCAAGGAGCCACCTGAACTCCTCACAGCCTGCTGAGCTGCCTTCACTGTCCTCAGGATGACACAGAAATCACTCTGGGAAGGAGTTTGGAGCCACAGACAGGTCAGAAGGCTTCTCTGAGCTCGCCCATAAAGGCAAGTCACGTGACTCTGGATGATCCAATCGACTCTAAAGTAGAAACAGGTGGGTTAACGAGCTGGATGTGGCTGTGGGACACATGTATACGCACACCTTTTGTCTGTGTTAGCAGCTGATGTAAACAACCTGATTGGACGATTAGACAAGGTGAGACAGGTCACAGACACACACATTGACGCAGAGTGTGTTGATGCCCACTGATCAATAGCGGGCAAATCAATAGGTCGAGCATTGATCAGCAGTAATGGAGAGCATCAGTCTGAGAGAAGCGTTTAGGTGTTCAGCATGAAGTCAGCAGAGTTCCACTTCCTGTTGTGTGAAGCAGCAAGTAAACAACACATTCATCACAACGAGCAGACGCACACACCTGCACACACCTGCACGCACCACCCGGACGAACAGGTTTAAACAGCGCAGCAGCGGGATGAAGAGCAGTCCAACATCCTCGTCGTCCTCCTCAGTGTGTTTCTCAGAGTAAGTAACACACGTTTAATCTCTTTAAAGAATCATTTGTTCGCTTACAGAAACCCCACATCCGTCTCAAAGTCCGAGCCCATCCATGCTGGGGTGTTTCCTGTAATGATCCTCAGGCTGAGAGAATTAAAAGTTCTAAATATTCTCCTTTTATTTTCAAATTCTCACTCTCTGAACGATGCGTTTGAAACCTATATGCAATATGAAATGTGATATTCTCTGTGTTGTCTCCACCCCAGGACATCTGGTGTAATGAAGCAAGCACTCTAAGAATAATGAGCTGCTATTGGCTTTGAACAGACGGGTCAGTCTGAATGTAGCCAATCATTTTATCTTCCTGTAGCAGCTGCTCTGGAGTTCAGCTCTCACTTTGACACCAACCCAAGGGTGGAGGTCTGAGGGTGGGGGTCTGAGTGTTGTTGTCTTCTTTGCTTTTTTCAGCCCACATCAGCTGGTGGTCTTCAGCACATCTGAAGGTGGGGGTTATATAAATTGCTTCAGCTGCTGTTGCCTGCTGCTTTGCAACCCGCCTCCACCCAGCTCTCCCTCCATGCCGAGGTGTTCGCTGCAGATGGTGTTTCAGTACAGCTGTCCCACACAGAACAAACGCCCTGAAGCGTTACTCCTCTCAGCTGACGTATGAGTGTTAGCGACCTGTGGCCGGACGCTACGTTTCACAAAGCATTGTGGGAAACTTTGAATGCATCGTGACACAAAGACATCTGCAGGAAGCAGAGAGGACAACAAAAGAAAGAAGGGATAAAAACAATGAAGGACAGAAAACGAGTGGTGATGGAGGAGGGGAGCTGCCGCTGCCATGGCAACAATAGCTCCCTGCTCTCAATCAGGTCCTCAGGGAGACCCCCAGAGCTCTGTGTGTGTGTGTGCGAGACAGTTCACATGCACACACACACAAGTCTGTAGTCTTTTTAAAGGAGCAGTTCAACATTTAAACAACAGGACTTTCAAATGTTGAACTGTTCCTTTAATACAAGTCAGTTACCACTTTCTCAGAGGTCAAAGGTCGCCTGGTCCCCGGCAGGATGTGAAGCCACGGTTGAGTCATCATAACCAAGGCAGTGAAAGATCAAAACGCCGCACAGATATCTCCCACAATGCACCTGACCTCTGAAGACTCACAGAAATCTAAAAAGGTTTATAGTAGATATATGAAGATGGTAGACCCACACGTACCATGAACATGACACGAGGTGTTATCATTTTGTACCTTGAAACACTGACCGCTGTAACTTCAGTCATGGAAAAGTAACATGTAATGATCATGTAATGTTACACAAAGACCTCAGAGGAGGTTCGTGGATGTAGTGAAGGAAGACATGCTGAAGGTTGGTGTGACAGAGGAGGATAGGAGTCTGCCTCCATTGATAGGAGTTGTGGGGGCAGATCTGCGGTGGAGGGTGGGAAGATGGGCCTCAGGTTTAGGTGCTGAAAACAGCTGTTTTAGACGTATGGAAAGATTGTGGTTGGGTTCTTCTTCACACCAGTAACAATGCAAATGTCCTAACTGCTATATGCACCATAACCCTGAAGGTCAGGTGTTGTACGAGAATGGAGAGCCTGGAGGCTGAGAATGAGCTGGACCAGCACAGAAAGGTTTAGCAGCTCAAACAATGACTCGTTCCCACAGCTTACCAAAGGTACCCACCCAAAATACAGGTACAAAGAGTTGGGTGGAGCTTACTAACGCACTCGTCAGAAAGCATGCAGAGAAATATTCACACAGCTGAAGACAAGGAAGAAATGGAGACCCTAACCCTGTGCCTCGTCCAGAGGAAAGTTTGAAGTGTGACCTTAAAGCAGAGGATCTGGACCCAGACTGGTCTGAGAGATGAAAACTGTCAAACACCCCAAACTGACATAAAACCAGAACAAACCGTGACTCTTCTGGAGGGAAATAAAAAATAAAGAGAGGTGAAATCAAAGAGAAATAAATAAAAGTCTGTGTAATAATGAGGTTTTGGGGTTATCAGTGATTTATCTTAATCAAATCCTGTTTGTGCTTTTGTGACCGCTGAGGGAACAGAGCTGTTTAACAAAAGTTCATTAATCGCTTCCTCTAGTTTCTGTCCTCAGCACCAAAAACAGATTTTAATTATCATTTTTTAACAGAATAGGAGAAAAGCAGCAGAAGATATGAAAAAACAAATGATAAGAGAGGCAGCGTCACATGATTTACATTGTTAACGACACAGACTTGTTCTGCATGAAAGAAAATGGTTAAAGTGACAGCTGTAGAAAAAGTCAGCATCAGAGGATGGATGAGTTCAAAATAATAAATAATAATTAGAGGATCTCACTGATCTCTGAGGGACGGCGACGAACCAAAAACTCACCAGCTTCTGCTCCTCTGGTCTGACTCTGCATTCACATAAATGAGATTATAACGAAGTAACATGCAGCACGAGGTGCAGAGGAATCAATACGGCAAATACAGCGACAGACAGTACAGAGAAACGCTCTACCACAGGCGTGGTGGGCGTGCAAACACAACCATCCAGCAGACTCCAGTGATGTACGTGGTTTAGTTGTAGGAAGAAGCCGTCTCTGGAGCGGATGGAGTGGGTGAAGGTGCTGCTGGTGCAGAGAGGCTGAGGTAAAGGCTCTGAGACAGAGACTTCTCCGATGTTTGGGAAGTTCAGTTCCAATGATTATGAATGCTTTTCCTGTAAGGTCAGGAAAGTTCCTCCTTTGAATGTGACCTCTGTTCATCCTCTGTTTGAAGATGCTGGTAGTATTTAGAGTCCATGTCACTGAGGTGGAGGTGGACACACTGCTGACTGTCTCTACAGGAGAATTCAGGATGGGGTAGATGAACTCATTCCTTCCAAAACTCAGTGATGATCTCTTTTATCTTGTCAACCAGCATCTGCTCAACCCCTGGAGTCTCCTCTGACCTGTACATGCTCAGAACCGGAGGTAGGAGAGTGGTGAGCTCATCCTGATCAGATGTTTTTACAACCTCATATCTGATGTGAGGCATCTAGCTACTTCAAGCTCCCTCTGAATGTGGAGTTTCCTTGCCCTGCCTTAAAGGTTAAACCCAGCCACCCTGCAGACTCTATCCCATCTGCTTCGTAGTTTTGGTAACAACCCAAAGCTTATGAACAAACCAAGGGGTTGATTTTCTTGTAAACCAACTTTGCCATCTGCAAAAACTTGAGTCTGGTATTCCCAGACTATTCCCCTCATCCTTGCTGTGCCTGGAGATCCTGTCCTTGATTTAGATCCTTTGCTTTAAGATCATAAGCAGCATGTCTGAATCTGTGACGAGCAAACAGACACAGCGCTCACTCTGGCTATACGAGAAACCCATCAGACTCCTTTAACGCTGTGAGATGAAACCTGACAGTTTTAAGATTGTCAGGACTACAGACTTTAAGCAGGAAGATTCCATTAACAAAAATTGTGTACATATGCCTCCTCTAATTTTGCTGCTATAATGTGAATATTCCCACTGTCCAGCTAATGAAGGCTACCTTATCTTGAAAAAAGTGAACTTTTCTTGGGGATACCCTGAACCATGGGGCCTGTTCTCAACCCCATGTGACACTGTAGAGGCTAAACTGGAGGTTGTTGGATTGCTGTAGGTACAGTTAGGCACAAACAGGCAGATGCATGAAACTGCAGCATTTCTGCACAGCAGAGCTGAAGATGAATCCTCTGTATTTGTGAGGCTGGTTTAACACAAAACGGCTTCAGGTGAGTTATTAACCTCCAAAATCATGTACTCCTGCCATATTGAACAAACCACTGACATCAATTATTGTTATTATGCAGATGTACACTCGCTACAGCCTGTCCATACTTATAGCATATTCATAACATACCCTCATACCGTGTACATTGTGACATACCCATAATAGACCCATATTTTGTACCCACCTATAACAGACACATTTCTGTAATATATCTATATTAGAGCTAAAGCACTTTCTGGATGGATGCAAACTACATTTCGTTGCCTTGTGACGTGTGCAATGACAGTAAAGTTGAATTCTATTCCATTCTATTCTATTCTATTCTATACCACAATTACCTCACTCCGTTTCCAAGATTCCTTCCTGCAGGGAACTAAAGAAAGAATAGACTTGACATTCCCAAACGTTGTAACAGAGGTCTGGTGAGGTATGGGCAGCCAGCAGGTTTAGCGGATGTGCAACTTGGAAGTTAACCGGAAAACTTGGAGGCTAGTCAGGAGGTCTACCTACAGCAAGACCACACAAGTCCTCCTGCCACAATAGTGAGAAGTGACCTCCTCTAGCTGTGCTATGCCGTAATACCGCTTGTTACAACGTCTTATAGCCAAAAATGAGGGTTAGAGTAGTAAGCTCTCATCTCAGATTATAAACTCAGATTCATATAAAATTGGCTGTAAAGTCATTTACTGACTGGCAGTCTCCTGCAGTCCTTATTTCTTCCTGTGTATCTGTGGGTGTGGCACTCACCTGACCTGCTATCAACCAGCATACCTGATGGCTATCCACCTGCGAAGGTCTGCAGTGTGTCTCCTCCAGCTGAACCTCTTTCTTGCCCAACTACCTCTCCTGGTCGCTCCGCCGCACAGATGTGCCCTTGCCCAAAATAAGTCCTTTTTGGGGCACATGTAACTGTAGTACCATCTAAAAAGTACCACCATTCTGTGACTTCATTCAGGCAGAAATAAACTGTGATAAAATATAAATAACACATACATGTCTAAAAGATGTCAGCATTTTATGGTGCTGAAACTAAAGATACTTTTCTATGCTGTGGTGTGCTGGGGGAGCAGCACAGCAAAGAAGGACTCATGCAGGCTGGAGAAACTGATCAGGAGGGCTAGCTCTGTGGTCGGCATGAAGCTGGACACTCTGGTGACAGTGGCAGAGAAAAGGACATTAAAGAAACTGATGGACATTATGGACAATGCTGGGCATCCTCTGCACACGGCCATAAACAACCAGAAGAGTCTGTTCAGTGACAGGTTGCTTCTCCCAAAGACAAGAACTAACAGACTTAAAAACTCCTTTGTCCCACACGCCATCAGACTGTTTAACTCCTCTCTGGAGGGGAGAGGGAGGGGAAACAGGAGGACAAAGGAGGGGGGAACAACTAAGCTGTAGTGCCTCTTCACCTCACTGTGCAATACCTTTTGTGCAATACTTTTGTTAATAGTCAACAGTGCAATAGACTCAATACTTGAAATGTGCAATTCACTTGTATTTTTATTTTTATTCCTATTTATTCTATTTATCCCCTTCGTATATTTTATTTATATTGTCTCTGTATTTATATATATATGTGTGTGTGTATAACTCTGTAACTTCTGTCGGTGCTGTGCTTTTTTGGAAATCGAATTTCCCAGAGGAACCCACCCGAGGGATTAATAAAGTTCTATCTAATCTATCTAATCTAATCTAACTTGTTGCCTTGGTTCATTACAGCGTTTTGACAGATTTACCTCTCTTTTGCTCTTCAGGAATAATCACCTTCACCTGAATCTTAGGGAGCTGTACTACTTGGTAATCTGAACAGCCGAGATGGGCAGTAATGGTAATCCGATTACTTTTTTCGAGTAATGAGTAAAGTAAGCAAAAAAAGGTAATTAGATTACCGTTACTTTCCTGTAAGCATGCTGCGTTACTGCGTTACTAAAACTGCGGTTTTTTTGCAGAGTGTCTCATGACAGTGACGTAAGCGAGTGCGCCGTTAGTGACAACAGCTGTGTGCAGATCAACAATGGATCATATATCGAGTGCAGAGAGAGTATGAGCGTGCAGCGTTTAAAGCGTGGAAGTACTGACCTTACTTTGAGTTTGATTCCATAAAAAGTGACAAAAACATTAGTGTCCGCTGTGCGTGGGAAGAAAACTTCTTTTTACAGCGAAAAAAACCCCTAAACTTCCAACAAGCACCGAGTAGCTACGACGTAATGGGAAACTCACAGAGAAACTCGCGGATTCTTCCACTGACCGCGGCACACCTGCACCAGGGTAAACCTCCGCCTACCCCACTCCTGCTTTACAGGTGAAAATAGAGCAACAGGACCGCTGAGTCTTTGACTTTATTTATTTTCTGCTGTGTTTTACTTGCATCTATTTGAAAGACTGAGTGTAAACACACAAATATTTTATTTTATGTGCTGGAATGTGCAGAAAATAGGTTTAAATGTTAAACTAATTTCTTCCAGTCAGAGAATGTTGCATATAATTAAATTTTGCTTGATGCTTAAAGTTAAAAGATTAAAACTAATAAAACAAGTTTTAAAAAGAGACTTTTCCATTTGATTACATTTTGTATGATGGATTATGCAGAAAAAGTAGAATTGGGCTGAAAGATCTATCGCTTTATCAGCTACTCAGGTTGTAAATCGTGTTTTTAAAAAGTAACTAAGTAATTAATTACTTTTGAAAATAAGTAATCAGTAAAGTAAGGGGATTACGTTTTTTGGGAAGTAAACAGTAATTAGTTACTGATTACTTTTTTCAAGTAACTTGACCAACACTGTTGAACAGTGAGCTGAACTTTGGATCATCATCTTTTCTGCATTCCAGACTAACAGACCACTGACTGTGATCGTCTGCACCTAAGAGGAGGTGATAGAGAACAACCCTACCTGTGGTCTCAGGTGCTCCTTAAACACTTTTTACCTGGTAAAGAGAGGGAGGTGAAAGAAGGCAGATAACCTACCACAGCAGCACAAAGATGTCCTGTCTGACTCTGACTGTTTAAACCAGGGGACCTCAAGGGCCTCGAGGGCCGGTGTCCTGCAGGTTTTAAATGTGTCCTTGATCCATCACAGCTGCTTTAAATGGCTAAATGACCTCCTCAACATGTCTTGAAGTTCTCCAGAGGCCTGGTAATGAACTAATCATGTGACTCAGGTTTGTAGGCCCAGTGTGACCTCTAAAACCTGCAGGACGGTGGCCCTTGACGCCTGGAGTTGGACACCTCGGTTGAAAACATGGACGAGGGGGATAAGGACTCCTGTTTAGGCTGGAGGGAGGATGGTGGTATGTTAGGGGACCAAACCTATCCTGGACACAGCTGGTTTCGTTCCTTCTTCTGCCACCAACAATCGTGTTATGCACAAACACATTTGTTCTTCTCTGACCTCATAAACATGAGCGTGCTTCTCTCCTCTGCTACATCAGGCTGGTTTATTTCTGCAGCTCAGTCTGCATCACTACTCCTGGATATAATGAGATCTTACTGTGTGGAGAGGCTGACCTTGAATATTAGGTTTAAGCACGTTGCAGTGATTGGTTGATTTTATTTGACATGCTCAGCTTTGACTGGCTTGTTTTTGTCTTTTATTTGAAGAAAGTGCTGGAGTCGATCAGAGCAACCTGCTGTCTTTATTCACTGTGAAGAAATCATTTCCAAACAGCCAAACAGTCATTGAACAAGAGTTACATTAAAAACAACTGAAACCAAACGAGTGGAGCTGATTGGACGTCAGCTTTGATTGACAGCACTATAAATGTGTGAAGACATTCATTTTTGTTTTTTAATACAAAACGATGGTTGTTTTTCAGTGTGGCAACACCACATACACACACATGTCTAAAACCCCATGAAGACGACATGATTTGACATTTATACAAAACAATCTCAGATATAAATACATATTTATAATCTGTATGTTACAAAAGAGTTTCCCTCGTGATTTTGGTGACGGGCGGGGCAGCGTGATCAACCACAGTGACGTATAAATATTCAGCCAGCTACAACTTTGGCAAAAATCACAAAACCCACAGAGAAAAACACACGGGGCGGGGCTTGAATGAATAGGAGGAGCTTTGGGGTTGTGGGAGGAGCTACGGTTAGAAAGACAACTCTGAACAAGAAGACAGACAGTTACAGTAGCGTATCAGGATGCAGGATTTTTTTTTTTTTTAACAGCGCAAGCATAAAAAAAAATACAGACGTACAAGGGCGGGGCTAAAAGAAGAAGGGCGGGACTTCAAGGGACAAACTGATATTTTTCATTTATTGTTTTATCGTTGTGCTTTCAGAGGTCAGAAGTTTATGTGCTGAGGTTACTGAAACGATTAAAGGCCTCAAATTATTCCTGCTGCAATTTCTGATAAAATAAACACTGTTCATGGCAACATGGACGCCGCCGGATACTGCAACAGATTTTAGTGAATTCTCAGTGGAAGGAGCCTTTCATAGCTATGCTTCCTGTTCGTCCCCCCTGTTCTGAGTCTGGCAGCAGCAGAAGTAACAGGAACCTCCCTCGAACCTTCAGCCCAACTGAAATCAGTGCTGCTGCTTCTGTGTTCATCTCTCTTTTCTGAAACGTTCTTCAAATATGACACTTCAGTTTGGCTAAAGGTTGGCAAAGGTTTGATGATGAGATGTCCTGGATTATTTTAAAAAACAGGGAGTGTTCTGCCTCCCCCCACTGAGGTTCACCTGAACTCAGGTGCTTTCAGAGGTGTTTATCATGTCACTCATTGTCTGCTCCTCATCAGGGTGCTGATGAAGGGCACCATTAGCACCCCGATTGCTAGGTATGACAGACACACTGATAACTGTGTCCTGTAATTTGAAGCCTTTAATCTCACTCCTCTTTAGATTCCCATTTCTTCAACTAAGATTACATCACAAGCAGACTAAGTGAAGTCAAGTCTTAGATGTGACATCACAGTTTTTACATTGAATGACCCCGCCCCCAAACATAGAGTATAACATCAGAATAATTACAGACAGCTGAAAGCACCCGCAGAAAGCTGCTCTACAAAAAGTCCTTCTCAGGTTCTTCTTAGAGGCTCGGCCCAGTCGCAGACGACTGGCTGCTGCCGGAGGCCCCGCCTCCTTAGGCCACAGGTCCCTCCTCCTCTGAGGTGATTAGTGCTCGTGGCTGAGGGGGAGGAGACAGGTGAGGAACGAGGAGGAAGGTTTTCTACATGGGAGGAACGACGAGGCCGGACATGGCTGCAGAGAGACGAGGTTTGAATTCATTAATTATAAACATACAACAGAAATGATGTGTGTCACTGAGTGACAGCCAGGTGTGACACCTGCAGAGCAAACATCAGGTGTGGAAATTTCTTTATTCTATGTATTGATCACATGTTTTGACAATATCACTTTAGTAATAGTAGCATCACTTTATCACGTATGCATGTAGGATAGTATCACAAGTGGGCCTTGTGTTTATCACAGCTTCACAGCGGGGCCATTGTATGGGGCCAACACTGTCTGTGCTGTTGTGTAAATGCTTATGCTATTGTGAACTTTACACACATGGAGAGATGCCAAACTGCCTTTCATTGTTTTTGTAACAATGACAATAAAGAGCTATTCTATTCTATTCTATTCTATTCTATTCTATTCTTGTATGTGGTCAGAGACATCCAGGCACTGCGTGTAAGAGAGGTGACGGCTGGTCGTAATTCTCCTTGGGGGGAAGGTTCAAGGATGAGCTGAGCTGGGAGGTATAGGTCATATATAAGACGTGAGCGCCCATCTTCAGAGGCCGCTTTGGCGTTTGACCAGAGCGCTCTCTGCAGCATGTGATTAAACCCACTCGCTGAGCGTTTGCACTTTATTTAAACAACTTCCACAACAAAACAGAATTAATTAGATGAAAAAAAATATCAGTACTTTGCTCATGTTTGAATAAAGCTTTGCTCACACCATGTTTTTAATCCAGATGTTTCAGTGAGTGATGGTCTGGCCTGTATTCAGCTCAGTAATGGAGTCCAGGTTTGTTCATCGTCTGCAGATGTTTGTCCTAACCCTACAGTTTTGGTCCTTCCTCCCCCCCAAACCATCAGGATGCTGCTGTGACCTGTAGGCTGATAACCAATCAATCTCATGCTTAGCTCGTAGCATCCATGATGTCCCAACAGAATCTCTGTTTCTGATTGGTCAGACTACAGGACAGTCTCCACTTGGCCTCTGCACGTCTGAAAGGAGCGCCCTGCGGTTAGTCAGAGGAGGCGGCGGTTTTAATTGATCTCTAAATCTTTTCAGGAAGTCGTGAGACATGCACGATGAAATCTTATGCGCGTTTGCTTTTATGCTGCTATCTCGTTGAACTGTCGGCCTGGGGTGGCTCTAGCTCAGCGGGTAGAGCAGGTTGGCTAGTAATCAGAAGGCTGGTGGTTTGAGTCCTGGCTCCTTCAGTCTCTGTGTGTTAAAGTGACCTTGGGCAAGATACTGAACCCACAGCTGCTCTCGGTTCATCGAAGCGTGAATGGTCAGTTGGACGAGTCATGTAGAGTAAAGGTGCTGTGAAGGAAGAGTTTTACACTCTGACCTGTGAACCTCTCCATCAACCCCTGCTCACTGTACAAAAACACGTTCCACATTCAAACTGAGCAGATTTAACACTCCACGTGTTTCCAGAGGAACCTTTTCTGTCTCACATGAGTTTGAATTATTCGTTGCGCTCTGGTTACAGCCTCCGACATGCTCCAGCGCAGGTTTCAGCAGCGACAGTCGTTACAGTGACACTACAGGATGTAGCAGAGCTGCATTTTCCACCTCAGCTGTGAAACATTTTAAGAAGACAGGAGAGGACGGCAGAAGCAAGGACAGTGAGACGAGCAGAGGAAGAGGAGGGGGGATTAGGGCACTGACGTGTATTCATAAAAGGACACACGGTAGAAGAAGACAACCACTGACACACACACAGGAAGCCTACAGTGAGCAAGTGTGTGTCAGTAAAAGCAGAAGGATGATGGGCTGCATCGTTCAGATGAGGAACGCTTTAGAGTAAAATGAAACGTAAGCCTTGGCTGTGTCAGTCAGGTTTGTAGCCACATGTCAAACTTCACCTGGACAGACAAAATGGTTTTGATGATGCCGTCCTGGTTTGTGAGTCAGATATTTTTCCTGTTATTGATGGAGACACGCAACAGGATTCAGAAGAATGTGAGCTGACTCCAGGATGGTGGAAATGCCCCGGGGAGACAAAATCCCGTGCAATCCAGAGTGATTCATGGCTACAAATCCTCCCACGTACATCCCGTTTCACGACGAGCTCAGCTCTAAATCTGCTCTCTTTGTTGTAGGAGAAGAAGAAGAAGGCCCACTGTCCATCCTGAGCAGTAAACCTTCACAGACCTCAGTAACCTCACCAGTGTGTTAAAGGGAAAGGTCACATGATGCTTCCCTGATGATGAACTGTTTATTTATTGTACAGTTTTCCTTCCTCCACACCGGAATGTCTCAGGACAGTCGGACTTGATCCGCAGCGTTTAAATAATCATGAGATGCCTCCTTCCTCTGATTTCAGGTGAGCTTTGCTTCTTTGATTCTGTGCACCGCCCTCCTTTGTCTTATGCAAACTAACCTAAAGTTGGATAAGCTGTTAACAAAACGGACGGTTTGTTGATGAAGAGACTGACTCCACCCACCTGTCCCTGTTGTGACTCGAATAAAACCTTAAAGAATCTGATGAGTTTTTAAAAACATCTGAGCTGAAAATGATGACACATCATTCCTCATTAGCTTCCTGTTAACGACAAAATGCATGTAGCAGCCCGCAGTTTAATTTACCAGCTCATTACACAAGCACGCACACACACACACATGTCTGTAGACTGACGCTTCACTCCTTCACAAAAACTGAAACGTTCTGGGATAAATGAAGCACATGTTCACAGAAACAAAACACAAGTAGTGATTTCAAAATGAAATTATTTTATAACAGCAACAACAACAATAATAATAATAATTAGAAACCACGTTGAAATGATGTCAGGATGAAATTGTTTCTCAGGTGCTTGTTTGAAGGTGAATCACTGATTTCATGCTCAGTTTCTGGCTGCTGCAGCTGCAACTATTAATAACATTCAAACTGTATTTACACATCACCCTGCAAATGGATCCACACGCACACGCACACACACACACACACACACACACACACACACACACACACACACACACACGCACACACACACACACACACACACGCACACACACACACACACACACACACACACACACACACACACACTGTGGCCTTTCTGCCTCGGCGAAGGCGGAGAGCAACATGAATATTTAACACTCGACAAACCTCTTTGTCAGAAACACTGACATCACACACACTGGCTGCCAGAGTGTGTGCTTCCTGTGTGTGTGTGTGTTTAATGCATGTGGGCATGTGTGTTTAGAGGATGTATCTGTGGGTTGTAGTGAATAAAACATGCATTGGCCTGTCACTCTTCATGCAATACTAACAGGACTCGGGTTACCCACCTCGACCCAGCGTGTGTGTCTGTGTGTGTGTGTGTTCACTCCATTTACTCGTCTGTAGACATGTGGTTGTTTACAGAAGAGCAGATGAAACTGAATCAAACATCTGTTCAGCTTCATGTTACTCTCGAGGCTCACTCGCTTTAATTACACCACATCTACATGTTTAAAGACATGAATCTCCAAAAGTTGATTCTGTTAATCGTTAAACGTTTTCAGTGGGAGAAACGTTTCGTCGCTCCAGAGATTTACTTACCTGGATGATTGAGCATGCATAAAGACATAAAGACATGAAGGAATTTGAAAACAAAATATAAAAATATGAATGTACTATTTCGTTTTAATCATAAGCTTTGTTAGTCACAGGTTCAATCATACTACGATCAAAGTATGTCTTCAGTCCCGGGAAGTATTCTTTCTGTCCCTAACACTTCTACTGACTTCGGAAAGAAGGAGTTTTAATTTGTAGACTCAAGGAGCTGCTGTCTCACCTTGCAGCCCATTGGCGTTGTTGGCGGAGCAGTTGGGTGGAGGAGGAGGTGAAGCTGGCGGCCGAACGACGGGAGCAAAGGCGCTCTTCTGTTTGACGGCAGCCGAGAAGGAAAAAACTCCATGCGAGGAGTTACAGTTAGAGACGGCCATGGTGGGACTGGAGGGAACGACTGGAACACAGCAGGTCAGAAACCATTTTAACCAGTAACTGTGATGGGACAGTAAACTACACTCCGTTAACATGGTTAGCTCTGTCTTACATGAATGATGTACTATCCAGTCAATTCAATTCAGTTTTATTTACACAGCGCCAAATCATAACAACAGTCACCTCAAGGCGCTTTGTATTGTAGGTAGACCTTACAATAATACATACAGAGAAAAAACAACAATCAATCTCCCTCCCATTCTACTTTTAAATACTCTAGGAACAACAAGTAGACCTGCAGTGTGAGAGCGAAGTGCTCTAATAGGGTGATATGGTACTACAAGGTCATTAAGATAAGATGGGGCCTGATTACTACAAAGTTCAAAGATAGAGGACCAGCACTACAGGGATTAGTGTAATTAGTATGAGTAGTATTCCTTGTAGTGGTTGTAGTAGCACTGCTAGGAGTATTAGTAGTAGTGGGTGTAGTACTGTAGTACATTTACCTTGATACTTACTGCCGTAGGGTGAATTGGCTGAGGACCCGTTGAGGAAACCGGGTGATGTTGCCACCCCAAGGTTTGGCATGCCTGTGTTGCCGTAGCCATTCATGCTGTTGCTGACTGTGTTGCCATAGTTACTCTGTTGGGGGGTGGAGCTTGGTACATATCCTCGCGGTGACACACTGCTGGTGTTTCGACTGTAGCCGACTGGAAGAGAGTACAGTGTTAGTAACACTGCAGTATTACTAAGTGCAGTAAGCTAGTTTTATGCTAGATGAGGCTGCATGTAACTTTTCCCCAAAGGTGGAGTTTTCGGTACATGGAGGTTCCTCTCAGCAAGTATTTGAACTCCTAAACACTTTAGAACTGATAATGCAACATCCTGGTTTCACAGGCAGAGGAAACAGATGGTGGGCTGATCCCAGTTCTGCTGGAGATCCTTTGGAGCTGCTGGAGGGGGGTGGAGCCTACACCTGCTTTAATTGGGCAAGTGGCAGGGTACACCCTGGAGAGGTCCACCTTCCATCACAGGGCGAACACAGAGAGACATACAAGCATTCAACCCCAGCACCTTCTTGCTGTGAGGCGACAGTGCTAAACCACCACACCACCCACATACACATGCTCAGGAAGAGTGGAATTTGGAAAATCGTTCACATAATCGTTCATATGAGATTGGTCTTTCATATCACAACATCCTAGTAATGCGACCATCAACAATCCTTGCTGAACTTTGAGTAGTAGTAGTAGCCAATCAGATCCTAGAGTATGGACTTGAGTTCAGCAGACAGAGTGTAGTAAAGACAAACAGGAGGTGGAGCAGTTAAAATAAGAGAAAGGCCGCTTGATGTTTTTAATTCATCTGGTGACAGAGTGCTGGTGAATCTGAGTCTGGAAATGTGTGGTCCCAAAGCTGACGACAGTGGGTGGGGCTACAAGAGAAATTCATGAGGATTTGTAGATTTGCAGTGAAAGATTCTTCCTGCTGGGATCTCACAGAAAACTTGAACTACATGTCAAACCTTTTGTGGTTCCTATAACACAGAAAAGGGGCACACTAGAGCTGAAT
Organism: Aulonocara sp. 'chitande type north' Nkhata Bay; assembly: GCF_057382095.1. NCBI lineage: Eukaryota > Metazoa > Chordata > Actinopteri > Cichliformes > Cichlidae > Aulonocara > Aulonocara sp. 'chitande type north' Nkhata Bay. The sequence goes on along the minus strand of NC_141351.1, from coordinate 26,444,590 downwards.
CAGAACTGCTGAATGATCCAGAAGACTCCAGTTCTTCTCATGGTTTAACTCTTTGTTCATCCCTCTATTCCAGTCCATTCAATTTAGTTTTATTTAGGCAGCACCAAATAAGGTCCTTCATATTGTAAGGTAGATACCCTACATTAATACAGAGAAAGCCAAACAATCAGAAGACCCACTTTGAACAAGCACTTGGTGAGAGTGGGAAGGAAAAGCTTCTGTTTAACAGGAAGAAACATAAGGCATTATTTGGGATGGGGAGAGGCAGCTATCTGGGTGGGAGGAGGGAGACAGGACAAAGACACGCATGTCCATCAAAGTGACATTCAGCTCTGAGCTGGTCACAAATCTAACGCTCGGTGCACCAAAGTCCTTCTTAGTAGACTTAGTAGTAGACTCTGTAGAGTACTCGTAAAATGTGTCATGTGACCAGGGTTACCACAGCCACCCCTTTAATGTCACTTCTGCCCCCATCACCTGCAGGATTTATCGGGCCGCTCATACCTTGCGTTGTCTCAGAGACGTTGACGGCGAGCTGCCCGCTGAAAGAGTTGACTCCCATCATGCCATGGGAGGCGGTGTTGCCCAGCGATGGGATCTGGTTGTGGTTCCTGGGAACGCTGTAGAGCGCTTCAGCGATGTCTGCTGCTCGCTTCAAGATGATTTCCTGCAGAGCGGAAAGACACAGGAGCATTTAAATATCTGGATTCATGCAGCTGCAGAGACTCAGGAGGGAACATAATCACATAACATCTCTACTGGAAATGTGGAGAAGCTATCATCCTAAAATTAAAACTCATGCATTAACACCAAAGGCAAGACTGATTAATTGAGAGTTGTGGTCACTTTGTTTCAGATGATAATGATAAATTACAATTAAACACCTGTAATACATTCCTGTGATATAATGTAAGGTATATTAAATCCCCCACTCGCCCCTGCGGGCGGTTTATCCTTCAAGCTCGGGTCCTCTACCAGAGGCCTGGGAGCTTGAGGGTCCTGCGCAGTATCTTAGCTGTTCCCAGGACTGCGCTCTTCTGGACAAAGATCTCCGATGTTGTTCCCGGGATCTGCTGGAGCCACTCACCTAGCTTGGGAGTCACCGCACCTAGTGCTCCGATTACCACTGGGACCACCGTCACCTTCACCCTCCTTCTTCCTGATGTTGCTGACATTCAGTATCGCTACATCGATCACTACAGCTGTCTTCTTCTGTTTGTCTACCACCACTATGTCCGGGACTTCCAGGCCGTACTCAGCACAGATGTTCCTGTACACTATGCCAGCCACTTGGTTATGGCGTTCCATGTATGCCTTGCCTGCTAGCATCTTGCACCCTGCTGTTATGTGCTGGATTGTCTCTGGAGCATCTTTAGACAGCCTGCACCTGGGGTCTTGCCTGGTGTGATAGACCCCAGCCTCTATGGATCTTGTGCTCAGAGCTTGTTCCTGCCATGATTAGTGCCTCTGTGCTGTCTTTCAGTCCAGCTTTGTCCAGCCACTGGTAGGATTTCTGGATATCAGCCACCTCCTCTATCTGCCGGTGGTACATACCGTGCAGGGGCCTGTCCTTCCATGATGGTTCCTCGTCTCCCTCCTCTTTCTTGGGTTTCTGCTGCCTGAGGTATTCACTGACCACACGGTTGGTTGGGGCCATCTTCCCAATGTATTCGTGGATGTTCGTTGTCTCATCCTGAACTGTGGTGTTGACACTCACCAGTCCCCGGCCCCCTTCCTTCCGCTTAGCGTACAGCCTCAGGGTGCTGGCCTTGGGTGAAACCCTCCATGCATGGTCAGGAGCTTCCTGGTCTTGATGTCAGTGGCTTCTATCTCCTCCTTTGGCCAGCTTATTATCCCAGCAGGGTACCTGATCACGGGCAGGGCGTACGTGTTGATGGCCCGGATCTTGTTCTTACCATTCAGCTGACTCCTCAGGACTTGCCTGACCCTCTGCAGGTACTTGTTGGTTGCAGCTTTCATAGCGACCTCTTCATGGTTCCCTTTTTTCTGTGGGATCCCCAGGTACTTGCAGCTGCCCTCAATGCCTGCAGTGTTGCCTTCTGGTAGTGAAATATAGTGAAAAACAGCAGAGTTCATGTTTTCTAACCCTAGCATGCAGTTTTCAGTCTAAGGCACTTTATTGTCTTTCTGTGATTTCTGATTTCAGTCAGTTTATTTTTGATTTTATCTCATCAGACTGAGGTCATTATATTGTTACTGCCACCATCTTTCTCTTCTTTGTCTTTTTTTCCAGTGTAATTGAGGGTAACGATCCACGATACTTCACTGACCAGCCTGCAGGGGGCACTCTGATGTCTGTCTGACATGCGCTAAAGATCCTGAGAGCGGCTCGTTATACTTAAACAGCTCAAGACTCCAAAAACACACATGTTCAGTTTACACATACATAACACACACACAAACACACACACAGTTATTATTATTATCACTACATTAGGATTTACATTTGTTTACAGGCTCTGCACTCTGTTCAAGGTTACGCTTTCATTTCAATAGACCTGTGTGTGTGTGTGTGTGTGTGTGTGTGTGTGTGTGTGTGTGTGTGTGTGATTAACTGGTGGGTTGAGAAGCGTGTCGGAGAGACTCTGTTGGGGAGGATGGGGGATATAAAGAGCTCCCTCCTCCTCCTCCTCCTCTGCCAGTGTTTCAGTGTTTCAGGAGGCTGTGACTCCTAAACCTGAAGGAGGTGGTGAGGAGGGGGAGGAGGAAGTCTGTCCTGTTTAATGAGTTTCATGTGAAATTAAAGAAGCTCCGGTTTGAACTGTGAGACAGTCTGATGATGATGTTATCAATAATCTGTGAAACATGATTATTGGTTGTGATTACGCTGACTGTCCTTACTGTGATTGGCCAATCCAGTAAAACTGCGTAAAAATGTTCATAAATATTCTCTCAGTCAGACTCGTGCAGCTCTTATGACAGTTTGTTTCCACTCATGTCCATGACGCTGAAGCAGCTCAAACCACTGAAGTGAAAACATGGTGACGTCTCAGAGCAAAAGGCGGTGCGCTGGTTTAGACACAATGACTGTAAGTAAAAGATGACATCACAGAGTTTTTGAAACCAGACGTGATAATGTGGATCAGTAGCGCTCTGCTGGACAGGTGGAGGTACTTCAGCTGTGTTTCGCTCTCAGCGTTCAGTTTGTCTTCATCCATTTGAGTGGTTGAATTCAATTCTGTGCCGGCTCTTATTTGGGTATAAAAACATGAATTCATTTTGTTGTTTGATGAATAAATAATGACATCATTCTTAGTTTGAAACACGTTTTGACAGATTACATTTTTTTTAAATTGTCTAATAAATCTGAAGCACTGTTTTCTGGGTTAACAGACACGCTCACAGCTTGTTTCACTAAGTTTGTTCAGAGAGTTTAACTTAACAGTGAACACTTCCTATTTGTGTCGCCTCATTCTTTATTTTCTACTCATGTTCCTCCTCAAAGACACAAAGATTCAAAAGGATTCAAACTGAAGCGGCGTCCTCGGTGTGCCGACGCCACATGACGTCGTGTATGTTGCACTTGCAGCCACAGCTCGTGCGCACACCTCGTCTCCGGTCAGCCTTTAGACTCAATATTGTGTGATCTACTGTACAATATAAAGCGCCTTGAGGCTTGTGATTTGGCGCTATATAAATAAAATTGAATTGAATATATCAACAAGAATCTGTTAATCAGGGTCACCTGCACAGGTAAACACACTGATGTCAGCTGATGTGTGTAGACAGGTGAGCAGCTTACCTGGTTATTATGAGGCATCCCGTAGAGCGCCTCCACCAGGTCTGCTGCTCTCTTCAACAGCACCTCCTGAAAGAAACAAAGGAGGAGGGGTGGTAGTGTGATACAACAGAAGAAGAAGAGGAGGACATGAGGTCAGTAACAAAAGCCGATGAAGTCGTGTTGCCAGTGTCACTTGTGAACAGGTGTGAACAGGCTGCAGGAACATTTTCAACAGCTCTAATGAATTCTGTTTAATATTATGTTATTCATATAGAACCAAAACGCAACAGCAACCACCTCCAGGTGCTTCATACTGTAAGGTAAAGACCCTACAACAACACAGCAAAACCCCAATAATCAAATGACCTATGAGCAGGAGCTTGGTGACAGTGAGAAGGAAAAACTCCCTTTTAACAGGAAGAAACCTGTGAAAATCCTCACAGTGTTACTGGAGGCCAAGGTAATGCCATCCAGAGTAAGAATCTGGTTAGAGACCATATTTCTACGATTTTCAGGGCCGAGTACAATAACCTCAGTTTGATCTGAATTAAGAAGCAGAAAGTTAGCGGCCATCCAGGTCTTTATGTCTTTAAGACATTCCTGCAGTTTAACTAATTGGTGTGTGTTATCTGGCTTCATGGACAGATAGAGCTGGGTGTCATCTGCATAGAGAATGCATGCAGTGCAGAGATCAGTAACAATCACAGCTTGTAAACATCAGCAGGGGTCCCTCTGTTTCTGTGTGTTTGTACCTGAACTGGAAGATTTAAACAGTGTTTATGTTAATCAGAGCTCAGTTACACCTCACAGAGCACACACACACACACACACACACACACACACACACACACACACACACTGGGCCTCTTAAAAACTGAAGCATTTCACTTCAATGAGCAGTTTTAACACTAAAACTGCTCATTGAGCCCAATAAACCGCTGCCACTGTGTGTGTGCATGTTTGTGTGTGCGTGTGTGTGTGTGTGCATGTTTGTGTGTGCGTGTGTGTGTGTGTGCATGTTTGTGTGTGCGTGTGTGTGTGTGTTCGTGTGCGTGTAATCAGGCAGTGACAGAACAATGCTTCATTTAGTCTTTATCTTAATTAAACACACTCTCAGTTAATCTGCTGCTTTCCATTACAAACTTCTTCAGGAGGCTTTTCAATTAACCCCGCCCCCTTCATCCTCTTCCTCGCCTCTTCCTCCTCTCCTCCATCCCTGCGTCCGTCCACTCTGCTTTTCTCCATGCTCTGTTCATTCTATCCCTCCTTCTAATTGTTGCCCATCAATCACTCCTTCTTTTTCTCTTTACCCTGCATGCATTTTCTCTCTTTTCTCTTCTTCTCTTTCCTCTAATCCTCCTTTGTTCTCACTTCTTCTCCATTTTTCTCCTTTTTCTTGTTTTCCCCCCCTCATCCTTCCTCTCTTGCTCCCTTTCTCTCTCCGCTGTCCTTTCACCGTTACAAATATCATTTCTTGGATCACAAATAAATGTTATGAACTGTGATTTACGGCCAGTTTTACACACTGTGACTGTCAGGTTACTGCCAGCCCAGCTCTGTGTGTGTGTGCTACGCACACCGTGAGAGGGGAAGTCATTTCTGTGAAGGAGCTTTCAGCCTCCGATCATCTTTAATCTGCTCATTTATGCAGAGCAACGTTCCAGTGTGTCGACACACTCACACACACACACACACTGTGTTTATAGAGACAAATGAAAGCCTCATTATTACAAGTGTTTCGCTGTTACGCCGTCACATGACGAGCACCTCTCTGCACACACATGAACGAGGTTAGAGCTGGAGGGCGGGATGTCATCACCGAGGAGGAAACCAATTATTCTTTTAACTCAACACACACACACACACACACACACACACACACACACACACACACACACACACACACACACACACACGCACACACACGTGCACACACACACACACACACACACACACACACGCACACACACACACACACACACACACACACAGACGAACTGATCCTGTCTTTAAGCTCCAGCAGCAGGAGATGAACTTTAATATCTGAAACATGATGAATAATTACACTGAGATGAAAAAGTCTGAATAAATAAGATCACAAAGGATCAAATCAAATCCTCCCTGTGATCACGACAGCCTCCATCCGCACAAACTAAAGAGTGGAGCCCGTCATTATAAATTAACCCTGAAAACACCCACCTAATAGTTTTTTCTGAATAAAAGAGTTGTTTTTTTTCTGTGTTTACCAGTCTGAGTAAATGAGGTAAACAGCAGGTGGAGCTCACTGTTCATGCAGACAAAGAATGAAAACTGTCGAAGCTCCAAACTTTCTTTTATCTGCATGACTGATGAGAAAAGTCAGAGCGACACCTGCGTGACTGGCCGGGCGTCTTTTCAGGTGAAGAACCTGTGGCGCTGCGAGTCTTTTCACCGAGATTCATGAACAAATGTAGAAACTGTAAAAACTAACACTGAGCTCGCTGCTGTACAAGAAAGAAAATAACGGTGTGGCTTTTTGGCCTTCATCAGCTGCTTTGGCAGTAAAGCTGACCGAGCTTCGAAGAAGCTTCAAACGGACTGAAGCTCTGACACAGTGATTAAACTTGACTTACACGCTGCTCCCCGACTCATCACAGAAACAAATCAGCGAGTCACAACGGCGAACTAGACTGACATGCATCGATTAGATTGAGATGGACCCCCGGCTGACCTGTGCCACGTGGTCACACAGAAGAAACTCTGGCAATCGGCTGGTCATCTCCTGAAAGTGAAATGCAATCGATGAGCAACCGCAGAATTTTCTGGGCTGTGGATCCACATCACACCACACACAGGTGATGATGTCACAGGTTTCATTTCTCAGAAGCTTCAGTGTCACATGATTCATGTAAACCATCAATCACTCGCTGCTCCACTTTGACTTCTGCCATCATTTGCAGGGTTCACTCAGTATTTTCCAAATATTGCAGTTGGCTCCCTTTAGCCCAGGGGCGTTCTAGCCCATCTTTGGGGGTGCTGAAGCCACCCCAAAATGAATCAGAGCACCCAAAGATTTCTTACTTTTTTTTGACAATATTTGCTGTTTGTGTGACACGCTACTAAAAATATAAAAACCATACAGTACTTGGTTGGTACGTAATATTTTAACAACAAAAGTATAGATAACCCCCCCTTCCATAATGGATTGTTCCAGCTCTCCCCTGCTCTGGCTCTAGCGCCCTTTCTGCCAGAGCTGAGACGCAGCGGAGCGGAGGTGTGAGTGCCTGGCTTAAAACAGGACATATTAGCTGCATTTAACCTTCAGTTACTCTTTATATAGTTGGTAGGAGTCAGACCATGTTTCTTTTTGACTGAAAAACATTACACCAGGTAACCTGCAGTGTTGAAAACGTGTTTTCCGACGATGTTTGCTGCCCTACAATCCATCCTGCTCTGTAGTAAAATCAGCGATATTTGACAGTCCTGTTGCTAACATTGAAATGTATCCAGCCTATTTAAAATCTAAAACTTAAAATTATCCGTAGCCTGCTGTTGTTACCACTGTCCTGTTTGAAATGGAAGGAGAGAAGCTGCTTATTTTGTCATATGTGCCGATATTAAACCCAAGGTACTAAGTAGCTAACTAACTGAATGCCCATAAACCTTATAACTCCTGTTGTGTGTGTGTGTGTGTGTGTGTGTGTGTGTGTGTGTGTGTGTGTACAGATAGACAGCCAGGTTCATAAGGGATATGAGGAAAAAGTTTTTTAAAAAGGAGCCACATTCAGGTAAAAGTGGGTTGAAACATTTTGAGCCTCTTTAACAACATCCCAACATAACATTATCATTGATCGGGGAGATTAAAATCAATGATATATTTTTATGTGGTTCAGCCACAGCTCTACTGAAACCTCAGCCAGTAACAGGTCAGCCAACTTTTGGACCGTCCAGTTGTCTGTATGACTGCTGCAGTACGTGCATCACATTTGCTCACTATCAGAAAGAGCCAAACAGACCTGGTGGAGTGAGGAGCTGTAAAGAGAAGCAGATGCTCTGTTTCTACAAATGTTTTAAGCTTGTTTCAAAGATTCTGTACTGCAGCTTTAAATGTTTTCCAAAAGCACACCAGGACCACCTGAGAAAATGTCAAGCTCTCCTAAGGACCACTATGAAAGCATGAAACTTATAAATCTTACAACACAAAATTATTATTATTAAATTAGTAAAATTAGCATCTGCAGTAAAGATTTTTTCATACATTGTATACATTCTACCACAGGCAAAGCTGCCTCCATATTTATAGTTTTTATTAATATTTGGTAATAATTTATTTGTAATAATTTATTCTGTGGCGGGAGTGTTTTTTATGTATCTGTATTATATTATACAAACACATTAAAAGTGAACCTCTGTCCAAAAAATGCACTCAGTTTACTTCTTACTCACTATGAGCATCATTCATCATTCTCCCAGTAATTAAGGTTAGGATATGTATTTTTTTTATTCCAATCCATTCTTCTTTTGCAGCATTTAATAACCTTTATCACTTCTCCAACTCCAACCCCCGGCGCATGTGGCAAGGACTCCAGACCATCACAGACTACAGGACCACCAAACCCTCCCCCGCATCCTCTGATGTCTCCTTCCTCAACGAGCTCAACAACTTTTATGCTCGTTTTGAGCGAGGGAACCCCACAACCACAACCAAAGCAGACATGACGCCAGACCACCAACCTATGACTCTCTCCCCCACCGATGTGGGAGTGGTGCTGAGCAGGATCAATGTCCACAAGGCTGCAGGTCCTGATGGCATCCCCGGGCGTGTTCTCAGAGCATGCTCTGGGGAGCTTGCAGGAGTGCTCACAGACATATAAAACCTGTCCTTGGCCCACGCTGTGGTACCGGCCTGCTTCAAATCCACCTCCATCGTCCCGATACCCAAAAACTCCAACCCATCTTGCCTCAATGACTACCGCCCAGTAGCACTCACCCCCATCATCACAAAGTGCTTAGAGCAGCTGGTCCTAGCACACTTGTTGTGTCCTCCTGTCTCCCCCCCACCCTGGACCCCCACCAATTCGCATACCGCCAGAACAGGAGCACAGAGGATGCAGTCTCCATCGCAATGCACTCTGTCTGTCTCACACCTGGACAACAACAACACCTACGCCAGAATGCTGTTTATAGACTTCAGTTCAGCATTCAATACAATCCACCCCTCACAGCTCATCAGGAAACTGACAGACCTGGGCATCAGTTCCCTCATCTGCAAATGGTTACTGGACTTCCTGACCAACCGCCCCCAACATGTCCGGCTGGATAACCGCTGCTCATCTACCATCACAATGAACACCGGTGTACCACAAGGCTGTGTGATGAGCCCTTTCCTCTACTCCCTCTTCACCCACGACTGCAGACCTGCTGATGGTTCCAACACCATCATTAAGTTTGCAGATGACACCACGGTGATTGGCCTCATCAGTGACAACGATGAGGCCGCCTACAGGGAGGAGGTGGATCGTCTGGCTGAGTGGTGCGACACAAACAACCTGCTGCTTAACACCGAGAAGACCAAGTAGCTCATCGTGGACTACAGGAGGAATGCTGACCCACATCCACCCATCCACATTAAGGGGACGGCTGTGGAGCGTGTGAGCAGCTTCAAGTTCCTGGGAGTCCACATCTCCGAGGATCTCACCTGGACGACCAACTGCTCCAAGCTGGTCAAGAAGGCTCACCAGCGCCTCTTCTTCTTGAGGACTCTGAGGAAGAACCACCTGTCCTCAGACATCCTGGTGAACTTCTATCGTTGCACCATTGAGAGCATCCTGACCAACTGTATAACAGTCTGGTACGGGAACTGCTCTGCCTCGGACCGGAAGGCGTTGCAGAGGGTCGTGAAAACTGCCCAGCGCATCGCCGGAGCACCACTTCCTGCCATAAAAGACATCTACAGGAAGCGGTGTCTGAAAAGGGCTGGGAAAATCATCAAAGACCCCAGTCACCCATCACATGGACTCTTCACCCTCCTGCCCTCTGGGAGGCGCTACAGGAGCCTCCGGACTAAGACCACCAGGTACCGGAACAGCTTCTTCCCCACAGCTGTCAGATTCCTGAACTCTGCCTCCTGACATCTGACCCACGTTAAACTCATGGACTGAACATACACACACACACAATGGACAACTGTACCCTCAAACACAATAATAACATGGACTGAACCACCACTCACAACCACTAGCACTTTATATAGCCTCTGTAGAAACTATCTACACCCTCACTTATCTTAACTGCACTACTGTATAGCTCTGTGTAAATAATCATTCTGTACATTCGATAATTTTTAATCCTACAACTGTTTACAACTTGCATAGTTCCCATTTCTGTATAGCTGTATATCTCAGATTCTGTAAAGTTATTTATTTCATATTCTGTATAGTTTTTCATATTTATATCCTGTTCATAGCCTGTACATAGCTTGTACTCACTACAGCCTGTACATACTTATAGTTATAGAATATTCACAACATACTTCATACCATGTACATTATAACATACCATAATAGACCCATTTCTGTAATATACTCACATATCTATATTATTGCTAATATATATTGTAATATATCTATATCACTAAAGCACTTCTGGATGGATGCAAACTGCATTTCGTTGCCTTGTACCTGTGCATGTGCAATGACAATAAAGTTGAATTCTATTCTATTCTATTTGATGGTTTTGTTACAGACTTTTCAAAAAAGTGTTTTTCTTTTCTTTCACAAATGTGGGATTAAATTGTGTTAAAATGTACAAAACAGTGAAGTCATGTTTTGTGACGAGGACCCAGGCTCAGAGAGACTTGATGAATTTAAGAATCTTAAGATTTAATAAAGAAATTTACAGACTTGCAAAGAGATGGTAAAATTATGATGACTGATAACGGAGACGAAGACAGCAGACGACAAGGACAGGGAGGAACAGGGGTTTAAATGCACCAAGGAGACAGTCAGAGAGACAACTGGAAAACTGGAGACATTTAAGGATGACAGAGTAAAGTTTATCTTGCCTGGCTGGGCAGCTCTCTGGGTGCTCAGCACCACCAAAGCTCTGATCCTAGAATTGCCTCGCTTTAGCCTACAAACCGGATTCACGGCTTCCGCAAACCGAGCCGTGGATCTGTTCCCTACAAACAAACACGTGTCTCTGTGATTACTGCAGCCGCAACACAAACTAACCCCAAAATCTGATGAGTAGGAAAACAGAGAAAAGCAAAACTCTTTGAGTTCCTTTACTTCAAACCGCTCTCACAACCTTCCTTCTCACTGAGGACTTCCACACAGAAGGCTTTTACAGAAACATCAGATAATCCTGGATGAGCCCCATTTTTCAGCCTGAAAGTGCAGAGAGCCCTGACCTCTGTAGACACTAAATAATAACAGCAGCGTATTTCAGCGACAAACGAGTGATGTTAGCAGCGCACAGGGATGTTGGTCAAAACTCTGTAACCCTCAGAAGCAGCTGAAGCTGAGTGGAGCTCATTCAGGGAGGTTTCCCACTGAGACGGGGTTTCTGAAAGCTTAACCAAACATCTGGATCCACCTTCTGATCCACATCCAGGAATTAATTGGCTCCTCAGGTCAGTGGTCCCCAACCTTTTTTTGCGCTACGGACCGGTTTATGTCGGACAATATTTTCACGGACTGGCCTTTAAGGTGTCGCGGATAAATACAACAAAGTAAAACCAGTACCGGTACCAAAAAAACACGATTTATTCAAAACACACAGGAAAAGACCCAGGGAAACCGAGTTAATGATAAAAATGATAACAAAAAACAATGCTAAAAACCAACTATCACACCCCAGCCTCAACTCGCAGCCCGGTACCAAACGACTCACGGACCAGTACTGGTCTATGGCCCGGGGGTTGGGGACCGCTGCCTTAGGTCATCGTCTTCTTCTCCGCCATGTTTCATAAAAATCACCATTGTAGTCTTTTACCAACAGATGGTACTGTAAACAAATTGATCCTAAACACTTTCAAACATCTGAAACATACACCGGTGGAGTCAGACTCTTTCTTGGCAGATGGTGGACACGATCAGCTCAGGATAACAGTGGCCAGTCTATTGTGACGAAGGTGAGGGTGAAGGTGTAGCTGTTAGTTTACTGATTGATCTACCCTCAGCTATGACCACAAGGAGCAGAAATGAGCTTCATCTGCTGGAGGCTGAACCTTTAGAGATGAGTGAGGAGCTCATTCATCAGAGGCTGAGGATGGAGCCACCACTGGTTTGACATCTGGCCACATACAGCTGGGAGGGTCAGACCCAGGACATGCTGGCTTTGTCCCCACCAGAGGAGTTGGTGGCAGAAGGAGATCTGGCCATCTCTGTTGGCCTGCTGCCCCTGAGACGCGGACCCAGATAAGTAGCATTAAGCAGATGTTAATGTGTTAGAGTTCTCTACTCCAACCAACTCCATCAAAAGGAAAACTGAAGGCTGTCACTGAGCGTGAGCAGATTAACCACAATCTGACCCCAGAAATAGATTCTGCAGCACCAACACGAGGGCTAAATGCACACCCCCACAAACTGAACATCTGCAGGGATTCTTCACCCACATCTGGATGAAAACATCCCAAACACGGACATTTAGATTTCACATGAAAACAGCTCAGAGTTTATTATGCAGGACAGAAACAGAAACAAGACGACAGAGGAGTTATTTTTTATAAATCAGATAAGAGAAAGGCTGAAAAGTGTGCGTGTGTGTGTGTGTGTGTGTGTGTGTGTATGTGTGTGTGTGTGTGTGTGTGTGTGTGTGTGTGTGTGTGTGTGTGTGTGTGTGTGTGTGTGTATAAAGCCCATTGGCAAACAGGGAGGTTGAAACAGTCAAATCAGGTAATCAGCGAGTGCAGCCATGTGGCAAGAAAGGAGATTGGCACACACACACACACACACACACACACACACACACACACACACACACACACACAGGAAAGAGCATTAAATTCTACAGACACACACAGGCACACACATACAAGTGCGTGTCTGTGTGTGTCTGTGACGGACAGCTAATGATGATGAATGCAGGGTCACTTGATCACCATGGAAACAGCTTTAACACTGAGGTTAGTGTGAACTGTCCTCAGTAATCCGGACTAACAGAGTGATCTCTCCTTCAAGCTGTGTGTTTCCTGTGTGTGTGTGTGTGAACTCCTGGCTCGTGCACATGCCTGTCACTGGGTTTGTGTGTTTCCGACCTCAACGTGTTTCGTGGCGTCCGTGCTGGGATGACTGACGGCAGCTGCCGCACATACCGACACTTTAAAGTTTAATCTTTGGCGTCGCTATGGCACCAAACCCAAACACCGTCCTTCTGTAGGGTCAGAAGCAGGTGTCACTCTCAGAAAATGTCTCTGTACTTTCTCACCTGCTCACATGTTTGACGAGGACACAGAGGAAGTAGCTTTGCTTTCTGAAACCGACTGAATGGGACAGCGGCTTCTCTCAGCCCGCCATCTTTAGCCTCCACCTCAAAAACACAGAGCAAACTGACCTCCTACTGCTTCAAAGCTCAACAGGAAACTTCCTGGGAGCTGTTCACATACTTGTGAGCACACTTTGAACAGGTGTATCAAACAAAACTACAGTACAATCAACCAATCACAGGCTTCAGTGAGACTATCAGCAAACTTCTCTTTCATTCAGCACCAAATCACAGCAGCAGTCGCCTCCAGGTGCTTTATATTGTAGGGTAAAGACACTACGATCATACAGGGAAACCCAACAATCATATGACCCCCTATGAGCAAGCACTTGGTGACAGCGGGAAGGAAGAAACCACCAGCAGAATACATCTGCACGTTTGACCACACATTCGATTTCTGTTCTTCATACTTAGTAGTTTAGTATCGCATGTCCTTCAGCCGGGCATGTGGCGGCTTCAGCGCCTACAGAGAGGGTTGGGTCGCGGGCCCTTTTTATAACTGCTTTTAAATCATTGTAACTTTGTCGCAGGTATATTTGTGTATCGAGTTAGCACCAAGTGTTCACAAGGCACCGCTGTTTGAACACACACAGGGAGATCAGCTCTGCCTCGGTGTTACCGTGTGTGCTTCGCCAGAACATGGTCCAGGTTTGCGACACAGGGGACCTGTGTTGACCTGTGTGATGTCATGAGTGCACAACCCGTCACACGTAAGCCCGACTCAGACGTCGCAGTCAGCCCCCCGAAACAGTCGGGATTATTTCCAGTTATTAGCGTTTCTGTGGTCAACAGTCACTCGGCTGCACGCTGAGCACAAGGCAGCGTGGGTAATTGAATAAAACCATTACAGATGAATTATTAAAGATGTGGTTTTCATTATGGAGCTAACAGCATGTCAGCTCACATCAGAGCAGCTGGAGGCTGAAAGCACACTAGAGAAATTCTCTTTCAACTACTGCAAGGTTGTTCATTAAACGAGGGGGTGAATAGAAGTGTCGGATAATTTCCATCAGCATCCTGCTTCTGGTCCGAATCTGGAGGATCCAGATTAGGCCTGATATATATAAACATCTTATCCTGGTTCCTCTAAACTGGACAGCTAATCCAGGATCAGGACAGCCTGACGATCCCAAACCTGCTTTACGAGTCATTATTGAAACACACACACACTGAACTGTTGACCTGAAGCAGCACAGCAGAGTTTTTAAATGTCCACCCTAAAGGGAAAACTGATTCCGTCTCTTTGCTTTTATTGTTTGAACCCATCAAATCTAAAATGGGTAAAAGATGTGAAAGTGTGAGCTTAAAAAGAAAAACTTTGGCCTCCACCGATGAGAAATGTGGGATGATTTTCAGAGTCTGATCGAAAACCTGTGAACTGGAAACTAAACAACATCCTCACAACAACGAACAGGAGTGGTAGCATAAAAGGAGAACATCATGGAAGCAGCTTCCTTCTTCAACAGACAAGCGCAGGACTCTTTGCTGGTTCTGACTGGAGCCAGCAGACTGTCCTCCAGATTCATTCACCCTGAGGGCGTTGGATCATGTTAACCCCCCCGGGTGATAATTAACCCACAGAAGGGGAATGTGAAGGTTCCTGCTTCATTACAGATCGTTCACTGTCCAGCTGAATTTACCGTCAGCCTTTTCTCTGGAGCATCACACGTGTGGTAACGCGGTTCATGTGAACCAAATTCAGCCAAACCAGGACAAATGTGAAAGCTTTGAACAGATACTGGTGTCCAAACTACAGGTTTGATGAAAACTGTGTGTGTGTTAGAAGCTGCCAGTCGGTCTGAGTGGACACACAAAAACAAGTTAAACAGCAGAATCGGTGGATGCAGCTGATGATTATCAGGACTCTGAGCAGCCAACCAGAACGCAGACTGATGGAAAAAACACAGCGACAATAATCACTTATTCTGTGTGTTTGTATAAAACGATTGTGTGTCTGAGCGCGTCCTACCTTCGGCAGTCTCTCCGGGTCTCCAGGGTGGCGGGGGATGACCTTCTGTAACCTCTGGAAGCCGTAATCGATGGTAGGCTCATTCAACGCTGAGGAGGGAGCAGGTCTTTTCATTAGACACCTCACAACATTAATATCGTCACATTTGTTCACTAGTTAAACTTTTTAAAGCCCAAAAACGTGAAACTGTCAGCTGCTCAGACTGCCGTGGATAAGACGTGAGACACTCCTCTCGCATTACTCGCAGATTACATGTGAGCATTTTAGATTATTTCTGGATTAAACATGTAAGTCGTGCACAGAGAGAACAAAGGAAAAAATAAATGTCAATGAAAATACTCCAGAAAGTTTACGGGCCGATTGGATTAGAACGTCTGTACTGACCGACGGGAGGAAACACACGGAGGCGTCGTTGTCACGCTGATGGGACACCACACACTTCAGTTTGAACCGATAATTTATGCTGCTCTTTGTCAGGTGTAATAACTGCAGCCGTGCACATCGCGGCGAATCTGCAACCCTCAGACACGCCGAATCCATCAGACTTGTTCATTTTTTGTTTTCCCCTCCCCTCCTCTCTCCTCTAACATCATTTACAGTTTAAACTGGTTGGGAGGTGATAAATCAGAGCGTCAGTGAACGCAGCCGAGCACAGCCAGGACTCAGAGTGTGTGTGTGTGAAGTGCATGAATCATAATCCCGTCTTGGTTCAGCTGCATTTAACAAGCTTTAGACCGACTCTCCTATACATCAAACTGTGTGTGTGTTTGTGTGTGTGTGTGTTCAGTCCTTGAAGGCTCACAGGGCGTGACAGGCAGCAGTTATAAGAGTGTGTTAGCTCTCCAGATGTCTGTGTTATCTATAGTTGTGCGAGTGGCTGTGACCTTGTGTTGTTGACTGTTACACACTTTACTGTCACCTGTGTTTCTTCCACCTGCAGTCGGTCCGATTCCTCCTGGATCAAACCTGAATGCATCCTCGCTGCGTCTTTAAGGACACGTGTCCACATGCAATTTCAAACACACCCAGCAGAGCAGTAACACCTGATCATCAGGTAAAAGATGTCAGAGCAGAGTTACCACGATGAGAAGAAGAGACCACCTGAACCTGGCAGCGTTTTCCTCTTTAGCTGGCGGATCAGCGACTGTTCAGGACGCCACGTTTGGCGTGCAGCGGGGCTGGTGGTGATGCTGTGTGGCTGTTTTTAATGACCTGTTATTGCGTGTTTGTGTTGACGTGACTGTTTTATTCTTATGTGTTGTATTTCATTCGTATGAGGCTTTTACCTTGACAACTATAGGTCACGTGACCATGACTCCACATTCAGCCCAGAGTCCCTGAGACACCTGAGCTGCTAAAAACGCTGATGTCACGAATGAATGATGCCCTTGATTCATGTTTTCTGTCTTTATTCATATCTTCATGTTTCACTGCAGTTTAATAAACTCTGGAACACCTGAACAAACCAGCTGTCACTAAAGTCTTTATCTGATTGGCTAATTGTCTGAAATCAAGCGCTCTAATCAGGCACACCGGCAGACAGTGAAACCATCCAATCGATAAGTTGTGATGGAGCGTCCCCGTGGTAACTGCTGAACTGATCTGCTGTTTATATTGGCTGCCAATAAAGATTTGATGGCTTTGAATTGATCGGACACGACACCGAGCGAGGATCTGTCAGTCCCGGCTATCTGAGGAGACGCTTCGGCTCCGCCCTCAGCGCTGAGTGAGTCGTCAGTAATCGTGCGCAGGCTGGCAGCATTTTATGCTCCTGTCAGGTGTGTACACCTGTCAAACATCAGCACAGCTTTATTTGTTTTTGGTGCTTCTGTCTGCCTGACAGAGCTCATTCATTTGGATGAGGAGACGTTCATCTCGATGATAAACTGAACCTGAAGAAATGTTGGCACTGTTGCGGCTCAGCTGCACGAATGACGTGTTTTACTGTGAAACAACAGTCCTGATTTATTTTGTATGTATTCGTTGACTTTAATAAGTGAGTTTTACTGTCAGACAGTTCAGGCTGCAGTGTCTGCAGAACAGGACGTCGATTCAGATAAGACGAGAAGCTCGGAGCGATCGACACGTGTAGACTGAGGCGCTGCAATTCCCTCACACTCAGGTCTGACCAGCAGGGTTCGCTGTGTGTGTGTGTGTGTGTGTGTGTGTGTGTGTGTGTGTGTGTGTGTGTGTGTGTGTGTGTGTGTGTGTGTGTTAGACATCTTTGTGAGGGCAGAAAAGTAGCTTACTACTATACTTGTGGGGACAAAATACCTGTTTGAAGACATTTTTGAGGCTCAAAATGTGGTTTTAGTGTCAGGGTTACAGTTAGGATATGAAAACGTGTGTGTGTGTGTGTGTGTGTGTGTGTGTGTGTGTGTGTGTGTGTGTGTGTGTGTGTGTGTGTGTGTGTGTGTCACTGTGTGTGTGTGTTAGTGTGTATGTGAGGGTGTTAAGGAAGTGAAAATCTGAAGGCCGGTCAGACAGGAGGCGTTGGAGCGATCAATACTTTGAGATCGATACTCATGGAAATTGCATGACTGCTGACGCCGTGTGTCTGCCTGAGCGCACACATTACCACAGAGAGAAACCATAACGAGCGGAGTGGTGTCGTTTATGTGCATCGGCGGGGTTTCCACCATTGATCTGCTCTACTTTACTCACGTACTTCACACGTACATCCAGCCGTGCATGTGATAAAGATAAGCTGTACGTCTATGTTCGTGTGTCATTGTTTTAAATGATTTCACCCACTGAGGACGGGTAATGTTAGGTAATCCCCCAACATTATGGTACTTGCTCCTTTAGTAAATACTCACATTATTCACGACATTCCTTTAACAGCTCAACGATTAGCTGGTTGCTTTTTGCACTACCATCTTATTTATTCATAATTTATTTATAATTTAAATACTTAAGAAAATTATTTTTTATAAATTGTACTCTGTGACATGAAAACCCTAATCTGATCGAATTTTATGGAAAAACTTCAGTCTGAGAAATATTAAATTTAAATGACATTTATTCAAGTTAAATATGATATTAGATCTTGTGCCAGCGCTTCTCATTTATGTGTTGATCTGCCTCATGCAGAAAAACTTGACTGAGACCTGCTACCTGAGGAGGAGGTCTGTATTATTCAACATCACTTCCTGTTTTCTTTCCCCCAGTGCAAAGCAGGCAGTGCAGGGTGGAGGTGGTGGATCCCTCTGATCTGCTGAGGTATGAAAGCAGCTGCTGTGTGAACATGTGACTCGCATAAGTGAGTGTCAGTGTGAGGTCATTAACGTAAAGGTCCAGAGATGTTTCGGGTTAATGGGATTTGAATGTGTATAATTACTGCAATGCAGCATGAACGGAGATAAAAGAAACATAAAGAGAGAGGAGAGGAGGATATAAGGACACATGGAGAGAAGAAATGTTCTCCAGTCTGACAACAAATAGAGAAAGAAAGCTGGAGCAGTATTAATGACAGATGTTACCTGCACCTGCAGCGGTTCAGATGTTTGACCATCAGAATTTATTTAAAACTTATTACTGACTCATGTGAGTGCTGTGTGAAGTCAGGGTTGTTTTGTGGTTAGACTGGCCCATCGTGGCAGACAGGCCTCTCCTCTGCCTGTTTCTAAGTCACTCCTGAGAACCACCTCTTGACCCTGACCTTTGACACCCCGTGAGATGTTGGTTTTAGTTGATTCTATGCTGTTTTATCTTGTTTTCTTGTTTAATATGGGGCTGTTTTAATTTCTATGTATTACGTGGTTTATTTATTTATTTTTGCTGTTTTCTTTTATTCTTTTTATTTCACTTATTTTCTGTACAGCACTGTGCTGGCTATGTTAGAGTGCTTTATAAATAAAATTGGACTGGAAAAATAAAGCCAAAATTAGATGACCGCTAAATAATAAAAATAGAAAGTGTGAGACCACAGATCTTCCTTATTTAACTTATACATAAGCTTCATTTTCTTCTTCGTGATTTCTGCGTGTTTGAGTCTAAAAGAACATTCTTTAAGTCTGGAAATAAAGCTTTGTTTTAAAAAGGTGCCCAAATATCCCACCTGGTGCCTCCTGCTAGAGGACACTGGTAAAATGTGGTGTTATCCAATCAGATGATCAGGAGCTGTCCTTACCTGTATAGACGAAGCGTCCCGGCGCTCCTTTACAGAACTGTTTGGACTTGTAGGACAGCGTGACCTCGACGACTCCGGGGATGTGCCGGGGCGGAGTCTGGACTCGGATAGCGTGAGGGGTTATCAGCTGGAGAGAGAAATAATAAGAGTCATCGTTGTTGTATTGACACACACAATACACAATGTTTGCTATATCGATCAATTATCCAACTGATCACATGGGTATTACCTCGCTCCACACCAACATGGTGCCAAAGACGACCTGAAGGCCATCAAAGAAGTTGTCGCCAATGAGGATGACGGTGGCGCCGCCCGTCGTCCACCCCTCGCTGGGACTGATGGCTTTAATGCAGGGAGTGGCTGCTGGACGAGAGACACCAAGAGACACAGAGGGAGAGAGAGAGAGACAGAAGTGTTAGGGTCTCATTAACTGAAGCTGCAGTTCCTCTAGTGTCCAGCAGAGGTTCCAGCAGGGAATCACTGCCACAGAGCTCCATGTTAAAACGTTATAGCACAAAAGAACCACAGATGCTCAGAAAACAGAGGCCTGGAGCCCTGATTGGCTTTTATTAGGAATCCCAGTGTGAGCCACAGCCAATCAGAGAAGAGAAACTACATTTCAACTCCTGAAAAGCAGCCTCCGCACACATTATTTCAACATCCTGCATCAAAACATCCACATTTTAAACCAGCGCTGCGGGCCTGTCTGTGAACACTCAGTCTCTTTCATGACCTCTCCGAGGGGTCCAGGCCCACAGGTTGAGAAACATTGAGCTACATTACTACAGAACTGAAGGTCACACACACACACGCACACACGCACACACACATGCACACATAATGTTAATTGGGTCGTGGCTTTTATCCGCTTTAGCTTAGTTCACTCCAATAACACACACACACACACACAGACAGACACACACAGACACACACATATTCAGCCGGTAATGACTACTTCTCTCTCGTCTTTCAAGTGCGGCTGCAGATTAATTATAAAGTGAAATGAAAGTACCGTGTGTGTGTGTGTGTGTGTGTGTGTGTGTGTGTGTGTGTGTGTGTGTGTGTGTGTGTGTGAGTGTGTGTGTGTGTGAGTGTGTGTGTGTGTGAGTGTGAGTGTGTGTGAGTGTGAGTGTGTGTGTGTGAGTGTGTGTGTGTGTGTGTGTGTGTGTGTGAGTGTGTGAGTGTGTGTGTGTGTGAGTGTGAGTGTGAGTGTGTGTGTGTGTGTGTGTGTGTGTGAGTGTGAGTGTGTGTGTGTGTGTGTGTGTGTGAGTGTGAGTGTGTGTGAGTGTGTGTGTGTGTCTGTGTGAGTGTGAGTGTGAGTGTGTGTGTGTGTGTGTGTGTGTGTGTGTGTGAGTGTGAGTGTGAGTGTGTGTGTGTGTGTGAGTGTGTGTGTGTGTGTGAGTGTGTGTGTGTGTGTGTGAGAGAGAGAGAGGTAGGGCAGCTAATCTCATCACTTGATGACTTGAAATGGCATTATAGCACCTGACCTCTCTTCTATTCGATGCGATTCTGTGAGCTGGCATCAGGTGCAGACCTTCTGTGACGCTCCTGCGCTGTCGCTTCATGTTTTAGAAATAGAAAAATAAATCTGTTATAAAGTGACCCAAACGTTACTGACCATCACACCCTGAGAGTCACACACTGTGGCCGGGCTGTTCTGTCATCAGGGATGAGGGTGTGTTTGTAACACGCGTGCGTTTCACTCATCTGCAGTCGAGTCCACCTGGTCCTGAGTTTCCGCTGCATTCTCAGGAAACCGATCTAATATTTAAACACACGTCTGTTCGTAGAGCAACACAATGAGTGAACTCCGGCGGTGTTTTATTTTAGACGTGGAGAACATGGTGCATGGACGGCGACTTCCTGTGTGAGACGGTGGATCTGAGGTGGAGTGGGTGGCTGGGTGAACTCGCAGGTTTGAAAGCGTTCACGGCACGGAGGTAAGTGTGCAGAAATAACCGAGCGCAGAGCTGAAAATGAGCGAGAGCTCAAGCCCACGGGACATCCCCTCGCTTTGACTGGGAGGGGTGGTTTCCATGGTAACTGTCTTTAATTAGGAGGGCAATTAAAGAGGTTGAACGGCCCGCGAAAAGACACTCAGTCACACACATGCACGCATAGACACACACTGTCCTCTCTGGGGACCCTGAAGCGTCTGGTCTTCCTACCCACAATCCACTAGGCTGATTTCTCTGCAAAGAGCAAATTACACTCGTCTCTCTGCAACTGTCGGATCTCCTACACCAGTCAGACCAGTGACAGAGCTCTCAGTACAGGAGCTGACTGTGATCGGTGGACTCTGAAACTCTGACAGGAAGTTCTCCTTTGAGCACGCCCAGCCTGTCGCCATGTTTGGATGAAAGGTTGGCACTTGTTCATCAGCTCCACTATCTGAGTGAGGGGTGCAAAAAAGAGTTAAAAAGAAGTGTACCCTCAGACGGGTCCAGTCTCCGCGCCCGGCGGCCATGTTTGGAGTTGTTGTGCACGAACATGTTGTCGGAGACGGCGAGAACGTGACCATCCACATTCACCGTCGTTGACACAACCACCTGCAGAGACACAGCCAAAAACATTTAATCATGACAGCAGGAAAAGAACAGAAACACTGGTGATGTCACACTCAGTGTTGGGGAGTAACGGAGTACATGCACTGCCGTTACGTATTTAAAATACAAAATATGAGTAACTGTATTCAGTTATAGTTACATGTTAGGCTATGCTCTCTCTATTTTTGGTTTCCACGCTGGTGAAAACCCAAACAAAACACGCATTAAGAGGCTCAAATGCACGAGTCTCAATCTCACGGCTCATAATGACGTGAAGAAATGTTTTTGACGAGCCCAGCTGTGAGTAAGCTGTTAAGACTCGACTACGCTGTGTTCATGTTTTCCTCTGAAACAATAAGCTCCGTTGCAGCAGTCTTTCAACGCCTCTCTCTGTCTAAAACTTGACCCAGACAACAAAGTAAAGCTAGTTTTCAGCTACGAGCCCGACACGAACCCGGCGTATTAGCCAGAGGTCCCTTTACTACGGTTCGGAGCTGCGGACCTGTTTTATATACACGAGGAATAGTTTTCTATACGAGATCGCTGCAAAAAGTGCAGCCTTACCTAATGTCCACCTACTGTTACTCATTATATTAAGATTTAAACATCTAGCTGGTGTTGGTGTGGAGAGTAACCTTCAGTAATAGTAATAAATCACACAGCAATAGGATGTAGTTGTAAACAGCATGATAATATATTAAGTAATCCAAAGTATTCAGAATACGTTACTCTCACTGAGTAACGTAATGGAATACGTTACAAAATACATTTTGGGACATGTAATCTGTAATCTGTGGTGGAATACATTTTGAAAGTAACCTTCCCAACACTGGTCACACTGATGATGTCACCGTCAGACATTATTTCCTCTTTAATTAAAGGCTTCTAAAACAAAATTAAGATTTCATAATGAGGAGGCAACAAACTGTAAACTCTATGCTTTGATATTTCTTTGACCTCTGACCTGATGAAAGTTTGTGGAACACTCTAAACGAGCCGCAAACAGGATGAGTATAAAGTGTTTGAACACAGGAAATAAAATGATGTGACAAATGTAAAAAGGTTCATTGTCTGAATGAACCCGCCTTCTTTATGATGTCACTGCCAGGTGCCAGGTTGTGGCCATTCATCATCTGTGGCTGGTTGCCGTGGCGAGGTTGTTGCCGTTGATCCATGGCGACGGAGCAGAAGGTCACGCTGAGAGCGAGTAGAAGTGTCCTCTGTCGCCACAGTGGCTAACCAGCACATCCTTCACCCTGCTGTCACCACGACAACCACACACGAGTACACACCTGACTTCACCTGTCTCCGTCCTCCTCTCTCTCCTCCTGCAGCTCGCTTGGCCCGTCTCCCCCCTCCCCCTGCCCCGCTGCTTTAAGTGGACTTAACATCCTGTCAGCGTGGCCAGCGCGGCGTGGCGGCGAGTGTGTGTGTTACTGTGTGTGTGTGTGCGTGAAGCTGTGAGACAACGAGCAGACGGAGGAGAGAGGCAGTTTCCTCGAATGACACGTCTCCTCTCTTTCAGCAGCAGCGAAGCTTCGTGAGTAAAATCTGTGGCAGCTGGATAGTGTAGTGATAAGACCACACACCTTTGGAGTGGAAGCTGCAAGTTCGATTCTATCCCAGCATCCAGTCAAGGTCCTGGGTAGGCCCCCCGTGCCAAACACCAAGCCCTACGTCTGCAGCTCGGACATGACACATTTCTCCGTATGACTGTGTGTGTTATCAATAAAGCTTGTTTCTTTCTTCCTGAGTGAATATCACCTGCTCTGCAAGCTGATTAGCTGGTCAGGTGGACAGTAGGTGTAGGGCATCTCCTTCCTGTAAAAACACATCTGTGGGATGAAGCTGCAGAGCTTTCTGAGGCTTTGAAGCTTAAACATTAGCAGGCTTCTCAGACTCCTTGGATACCCTGTTACTACGATAACCTCACAGCAGCCATATTAGCAGTTCGCAGCTAAACCCACCTGTCAGTCGAAGAGGCCAAGTTATAAAACATCTTCCCCCCTGCAGCTGTTACGAGGGGGGAAATAATCTATAGAGACCAACCCAGAGGTTGTTTCTCAATATGCATACTTGCATGTACTCGTGTGTACTTGTCTGGGCTTGTTGAAGCCAAGTATCCCAGAATGCATTTCGTCTAAAACTGAAAATCAGAGAGACTTTATTAAGCCCAGAGGGAAAGTGGCAACAGTGGATGACCGTGGCAAAGACTCTAAGTAAAGTTTGAAATATTACTTTTTCTGTATCACAACTTTAAAGATGTTTAAAGATGTAGACGTGTAAAGTTAAATATCGTTTATCGAGACATTGCCCGTTTACAAAAGTGCTCCAACATTTTCAGAGATGTCAGCTGACCGGGAGGTCGAGGCTCGTGAGAAACGCCTGAATCACGGCACTCGCTTTCGCCACCCAGTGGAAATTAAGCATGAGATGAAATTCACTTTGATGATCCATGGTTCATGTTTGGCTTATTTCAGTGTTTTATTTGTTCCTGAGCAAGTTACTTTGATTAAAGTTCAGCTTTATAACTGCATCGTTGTATTTAACTTTAATGTCTCACTGGAGAGCTGCCAGTATATTTGGAAATCAATCTTTGGCCCGTCTTTATTCTCTGGTGTAAAAATGTGCTGACTCTGAGTTAACACTAACAGATATTTTCATCCTGTTGTTCCAAACGCAGCATTCTCCTGGACTTCCTCGCGAACTTACGAGGTAGGAACTAGCGCGCTTGCTTACTGAGTAATGGCCGGTTTGTGTATCAGCCATGTACATGTACTGACTGACTGCTGCCTCTGCTGGATGCCAGAGGAACTGCAGGTTTGAAGCTCTTGGTCCCACAGACCGAGCTGGTGTAACCGACAACAGGCTGCTGGTGTTGTCTTGTTGTTTCTGGGTTCCTGTGATATGGCAGGTGAACAGGTAACAGCGCGGTGAAGGAGACGCTATGTGAACCTGACATTTCTTAGGGTCTGTACTGACTTTCCTCCGAGCGACAGGTCGCAGAAGTTTGTTTTCTTTAATGGTGTCGCCGTTTTTTTCGTCAGCTGTTGGTGCTGCAGACATCGACGGACTCATCAACGTGTTGATGTGTTTGACGTAATGCAGCAACTTTTTAGAAACATGTTCATCACATAAATCGCATGCTGTCAGCTCATTCCATGTTTTCCTTACATAATAACATCAAAGTTTTTGTTTACTTTCTGCAGATTTGAAGGTATTCGTTTTTTTTCAAATATGTGTTTATGTTTTATGGCTCCTCCTCTCTCCTCCCACCTCCTGCTGGCTTCAGCTGCTCTTTTGGACCGTAACGGTACGATGGGTCTGATCAATAATGAGGATCAATCATGGGGCTCTTCTTCCTGATAAGCGGTGCTCGTTGTTAAGTGTCTGATGAATGAAGCTCTCGTGGTTGAGGGTGTTTAACTGCGGGGCGCCTGTATTTGCGCACTCAGTTAATCTGAGCTTCATGAAGGCGCTCGGGGTCAGCAGGCTCTCCCTGAGACGCAACACAGAGGGTCACAGCAGCTTTACTGCCTCCTTTATATTTACTGAGATCGTGAATGAAACATTTTTATGCTGCTGTAAATCCAGAGCAGCATTTTGATCTTTTCTTTTACTGAGTGTCTGCACGGACACGCAGCTACGCTTTCAAACATACCAACATCAAATCAATATTATAACACACACAACATGCAAAGACCCCACACACACATAAGTATTGCTATAAAATAGTGGGAAAAGAAAATAATAATAATAATAATAATAATAATGAATAACTGCTATCTGTCTTTTAGTGCAAGTATTTAGATTTCATGATTATTTTCTTTGTTCCCTGATTGCAAAGACTTTGAGGATCAATGTAATAAAAACACATCAATGACACATTCTACTGTGTGTTGGTTTAGTGCTCAGGGTGACGGCTCAGACCCTACAGTGTGGAGCACATTTCTACTACAGAAAGGTTTTATGATTTGATGCTCTGAAGCACCACTGATAAATGCAGCTTACGTGGGCTATTACGCCCTCACGTCTTTTAAAACTCTATTGTGGTAGCCGTGGTGATAAACATCTGCAGATACCCTCAACATCTGGAGCTTCTGATGCTTTCAGGCAGCTCCGGGTGGGAGATTTTGTTTGGTGGGGCTTCATGTTTGAGAAGCTTCTGGTTTCTTTCTCTTACCAGCATCAGACATGGACAGGCCGACTCTGATCCAGCAGCGATCATTAAGAACAAACTCTCATTCTCATGAACGAGTGTTCCTCTGCAACATCAGGTTCTTTGTTCTCCACCAGTTCTACTTATCAAAGGATTATTTATTTTTAAAGTTTCATTATTGATGAGTGAACGTCGAGTTATCCTGTCTGTACTGGCGTGATTGTGACTGACACTTACTACCATGTTACTGCTTTTGACAGGAAGCTTGAATTTAATCATTTAACACTTCATTCAGACACCAAACAGATGCTGAACACAAATAATTGGAAGGATGGACAGACAGACGTCTCTGATGACCTCTCATATTTTATCTCCAAAGCAATAAGCCTTGGGCTGCCCTGCTGCAATGCATTATGGGATCATCCACAGCCATGTCCTGCCCTTTAGGGAAATGAATTCATCTGTGTGTGTGTGTGTGTGTGTGTGTGTGTGTGTGTGTGTGTGTGTGTGTGTGTGTGTGTGTGTGTGTGTGTGAGAGTGTGTGTGTGTGTGTGTGTGTGTGTGAGAGTGTGTGTGTGTGTGTGTGTGTGTGAGAGTGTGTGTGTGTGTGTGTGTGTGTGAGAGTGTGTGTGTGTGTGTGTGTGTGTGTGTGTGTGTGTGTGTGAGAGTGTGTGTGTGTGTGTGTGTGTGTGTGTGTGTGTGTGTGTGTGAGAGTGTGTGTGTGTGTGTGTGTGTGTGTGTGTGTGAGAGTGTGTGTGTGTGTGTGTGTGTGTGTGTGTGTGTGTGTGTGTGAGAGTGTGTGTGTGTGTGTGTGTGTGTGTGTGTGAGAGTGTGTGTGTGTGTGTGTGTGTGTGTGTGTGTGTGTGTGTGTGTGTGTGTGCTTTACCTGAAATCGCCTCATGTCTCGTGGGTTTCCTGCATTTTTCAGGCAGTTCTGGTTACACTTCAGAAAAAACTTGAGGAAAAACCTGCAAACACACAGATGAGGTGTGATCAGGGCTGATTGCATATCTATTAACCAGTAATAGACACACACACACACTAAGATCAAACTGGATGATGTGCTGTACACAAATGTGAAGCTGGGAGGAGGAGTGCTCTACTGGAAACCATCTCACAGGTTAAGATCAAAAGGCTGGAGCTGTTTGGAGTGCACGCTGTTTGATCAACATTTTACTTCTACGTCAAACAATATTCAAGAGTAAATGATGTGATAGTGACGGGACTGGAAACCAAGCATCAGACATGCACGGGTAGCAGCGTCAGAGAGAGGGGAGCCACCCGAGCAGGAGCTACGCTCTTTGGAAGAGCAGGTGACGGCATCTTCAAAAGCAAGGGTATCGAAATGGACAGTAAAAATATTGAGGGATGCCATCCTCTCCCAAGGAAAAACAAAAATCAAATACCTGCCATTATCATACGTTTTGTAAATAGAAAACAGAAAAAAGAACTGCTCAAGCGAGGAAGAAAGCGTACAAATGTTTATTTAAACAAACACCTAATCAAGAAAAATGCAGACACTGCAAGACAAGCAAGGATATTAAGAAAACAGAAGAAAATACAGTGACCTTGGACGTCAGACTGTAAAATATTCATTGAGTTAAATGGAAGACCAGAGCAGGTTCTAGTCATCAAAGAGATGACACACCTACAAAGATAAAACTGATAAGTCAGAATGCAAAGCAGTGCTAAATATGATGGGACCGTCCAAGTGCACAACCAACGCAGATGTCTGACAGTTTTCAACTAACAACTCATAGATATTGACAATAGGACATTAATGTATGACAGCAACACAGATCCTGATTGTAATGTCTTTAACAATAAGACAAATGAATGCAATTATTACACAAACGAGCAATTTAAAAAGAAAATCAAGGTAGAACAGGGTATAACAATGGTTCACTTTAATAGTCAAAGCTTATATGCAAACTTTCAATCCATCAAAGAAAACATAACACAGTTTAAACAGCCATTCAAGGTGATGGGGTTAGGGTAGGCTTTATAACCCTCACCCATATCAGAGACCTGGATAACTCCTGAAAAAGAAGAAGACTTTAAAATAAATGGATATGAATTCCTTCATGTAGACAGGATCAACAAGAAAGGAGGTGGGGTGGCACTTTACATTGATAAAAACCTAAAGTACGAAAGAATGGGAAGAACGACGACTGTTATTGATAACAGTGTATGGAAAAAAGGAAAAACCTAATTGTCAGTTGTATTTACAGAACACCAGGATCTAAGATTGAGATATTCAAGGATAATATGGAGGACTTATTTACAAATATAAAGCAGAAAAGAGTGTTTATCTGTGGGGACTTAATATTGACTCATAATAAGAGTACAGCAGAATTTATTGACTCCATGTACAGCATCGGTTTATTTCCGCTGATAACAAGACCGACCAGAATAACATCTCACTGCACGACTCTATTAGATAATATATTTACAAATATAATAGAAGAAAATATAAAAAGTGGGCTATTAGTCAATGATATAAGTGACCATTTACCAGTCTTTGCATCTTATAATTGCCATTATAAAGTGAACAACGATGGACACGAGATTATTTACAAAAGAATAAGAACAGAGAAGACCTTAAACTGTCTTAGAAATGAACTTTTAAAGCAAGATTGGAATATTGTGTATGAACAAACAGAAGTTAGTAAAGCTTACGAAGGATTTTTAAGAACATTTAATACATTACTTGATAAAAACTGCCCAGTAATTGAAATCAACAGGAAACACAACTATGCAGGAAGACCATGGAGGACTAAAGGACTACAAAATGCCAGCAAAACAAAGAATAGCCTATATCGAGAATTCATAAAAAAGAGAACAATAGAAACTGAAAGGAAGTATAAAACTTACAAAAATAAATTAACTAATATAATGAGATCCTGTAAAAGAGAGTATTTCATTAAAAGGTTAGAACACAATAAAGATAACACAAGAGATATATGGAATGTATTAAACAGTATAATCAAAGATGAATCAGGGAATAACAATTACCCTGGATCATCACTTTACAAACTATAGACCAGTGTCAATACTCTCCCAGTTCTCTAAGATACTGGAAAAACTCTTCATAAAAAGATTTGACAGTTTTGTGGAAAAATATGAATTACTGACAGATAGTGAGTTTGGGTTCAGAAGCAACAGGTCAACAGCTTTGGCACTGATAGATTTAATGGAAGAGATAACAGAACGTGTGGACAATAAGAGGTACGCACTCGTTTTCTTACATCTAAAGGCGTTTGATGCTGTTAATCATGAAATTCTAATAACAAACTGGAAAGGTGTGGGTAGGGGAGTGGTTTTGGACTGGGTAAAAAGCTATGTAGGGAATAGGCAACAATATGTACAAATAAATGAATATAAATCTAATTTGATGGATATAGCTTGTGGAGTACCTCAAGGTTCAGTACTGGGTCCAAAAATGTTTATTATGTACTTAAATGATATCTGCAGAGTATCGCAGATTTTAAAGGTTGTAATATTTGCAGATGACACAAATATACTGTGTTCAGGTGGGGAGTTGCCACAGGTTTTGAGGATGATCACACAGTAATTAACGATATTAAAGAAGTGGTTTGATATAAATAAATTATCATTGAATCTCGATAAAACCAGATTTATGTTGTTTGGAAAGCAAAAGAAAAACATCAAAGCAGTAATATGTGTTGACAATGTATATTTAGAAAGAGTCAATGAAATGAAATATCTTGGTGTGATCATTGACCACGAGCTGGAAGCCACACAGCACTGATGCTCGGGGGAAACTGGCACGGGGCCGTCGTGGGGAACACAAAGCACATGTTGGATCAGAAAGCCCTGCACATGTTATACTGTGCTTTACTACTGCTGTATATGAGCTACTGTGTCGAGGTCTGGGGAAACATACAAGAGTAACACACAAACAATAACTATAATACAGAAAAGGGCCATCAGATTAATAATAATGTGGGTACAGGGACCATTGATCTGTTATTGTATATTTTACACATGTTTGTATGGGATATTGTATTTGTTTTAAATGTTATATACCTATGTGGTATGTGACTTTTGTTGCTATGATGCCAGGTCTCTCTTGGAAATGAGATTTTTAATCTCAATGAGATTTTTTACCTGGATAAATAAAGGATTAATAATACAAATGCACTCTTTGTCAAAATGCAAGCTTTTAAATTCCAAGAGTTGGTGAAGCTTAAAACAGCGCAAATAATACATAAAGTAAGAAATAAATTGCTTCCAAAAGAAATCTGTAAATTGTTCATAGAAAGAGACGGTGGGTATAACTTAAGAAGGAAGTGGAATTTAAAAATACAAAGTGCTAGAACAACTTTAAGAACGATGTCTATCTCAGTTGCAGGAGTTAAATTATGGAGCAGACTAACTGAAGAAATAAAAGACAGTAAAAACATAAAACTGGGTTAAACCAGGACGGTGATGTTGCTGGTAATGGTGTTGTTGTTCTTTTTGGTTTTTTGTTTGTTTGTTTGTTTGTTTGTTTGTTTTTCCATAACTTGTGAATCTGCAAATTTACACATTGTGTCTTTTTCATATGAAAGAAACTGTACTGTGGTGGGGCTTGATTATTTCTTGTTTTTGATTTCTGTATGTTTGTTTTGCTTTACTTTTGTTTCACATGTTGTTTGTTTAATTTAAGACTAAATAGAAAATAAATGAATGAGAGGTCAAACTTGAGGGGGTGGGGACAAATAAGTAAATACTTCTGCTCCTTTTCAAACAGATAATGGAATGATATTTTGTAATGATTGTGAAAGCACGTTTGAAATGTTTGAAATAAAAATGAACTGAACTTAGTTCGTCTGATTTTTCTTTTCTTGTTGTCTCATTTAAACAGCTTTTATTCAAGAAAAGTTGCATAACAATGGTCTCTGTCCCTTTGTACAGTGCAGGTACATCCATGAGTTTGTGGTTTTAAACAAAAAGTGATTGAAGTTACTCAGTCTGTGTTTCTATGACGTTCTTTTAATATCAGGTCATCCTCTATGAAACACAGGTTGAGATTGTTGTAGAGAACCTTGGAAGGTGACGGAGTAAAACCTGTTCCGCTAATCCAATCACTGGTGTCATGCATAAAACATGCCTGAAGTTACCTGTGCTTTCTCCTGATTGGTCCAGGTTTGTTTAGTGTGGTAAGACAGATGTTTAATGTTGGAGAACAAAACATGAAACTGTCTGAAGCACGTGTGAATATTTTAGATGTCACACTAAAACATTTAAAGTGTTCAACCACAGCTTATTACTGGCTTTAGGACGAGTTTGGTTTTAACAGACAGCTGCTGACCAATCAGAGTTCACAGATGCGTCCTATGTTTCAGAGGGTGGATGACATATTTACTCCGGCTCAGGATGTTTGTGTCTGTGTGTCTTACAGTGGGTAAATCCAAAGGACGCGCTCTCTGTCATCCTGTCAGCTGTAACCCTGAGCACTCCCTCCCTCTCTCCTCCTCCGCTGTCATCCTCTCCCAGGAGAGACGGAGGGATGAAGGAGAGAAGACAAAGAGCCGAGACTACAGCTGCATCCGCACTCCAACCCCAACGCCAGCGTCTCCTCCCCTCAGCCCCACCGGCCTGCTCAGGTCCCATGTTCAGAAACACCGTCTCTGCTTTCTACAGTTTTACAAAATACTGTGATGCCAGCTGTCCGGACGGGTGCGTGTGGAGGGTCAGTGCCACAGCATCACAGCGGTTTCCACGGTAACGGGTTGTAAACACGCACACACATAGAAGGACAAAAAAGACAGAACTCGCTCTAAGGCGATGTGTCTGGTCTCTAAGGGTCTCAGCAGTATTGATTACCCAGCATTCCTTGCAGCTTGTCTCTAATGAGCCTACAGAAGGACAAAGTGCTGACAGTGGCACACACACGCACACACACACACACACAAACACACACACACACACACACACACACACACACAAACACACACACACACACACACACACACAAACACACACACACACAAACACACACACACACACAAACACACACACACACACACACACACACACTCACACACACACAAACACACACACACACACACACACAAACACACACACACACACACACACACACAAACACACACACACACAAACACACACACACACACAAACACACACACACACACACACACACACACTCACACACACACAAACACACACACAAACACACACACACACACACACACACACACACTCTGAGCAGATGTTCTGTAAACAAATTGAGCTTTCTTTTCCAAACGAAGTTCAGCACCGCCGACTGAAATCACTTTTACACTTTGAGTCAATAATCAGCATGAAAGACTGACTGCACACCTGAACAGGTGAACATCTCAGCTGTTTGATGTGAGAAGTGACTTTAGATCAAGGAAACGATTTAGAATCATGAAGTTCATAAAGAAGAAATGCCTCAACACGAGGCTCGACCGCAGGTTGATACTGAGAGATTCACACAGCATCATCCATCAGTAACCACGGTAAGTTTTCTACACACGTGCAGGAGTTCAGATGTTTCCTGTCGGTTTAGTTTTTCAGGTGCGTGCTGCTGCTTCAAACGGAGAAAATAAAGGTTAGATGTTAACCCTCACTACCCTAACAAGGTCGGCCGGCGACCAAGAGTCTGTCAGAGACATTAGACTTCATCACTGGAGGTCACATAATAATTTAATAAAAGCAGAGTTGAATAATAAGAACATCCATCGTGCTCGTCACCATAATGAATTTTAAATAAAATTTAAAAATATGAAACGCGAGGATTAATTTACTCAAAAAGTACAAACATGTTTCTGATGTAAGAAAGTTACCATGACAGCATCGTTCTGTCTTTGTTTCCTGTGAACCTCGTGGTTAGCTCATTTTTAAGGTCTGTCTACCTTTGAAGGCAAATATAATGAAATTATAATTTCAAATAAAATACAACTAGATTTAATCAGAGAGGAATTGCACCCTCGGTCCTGGGCTGTATCATAAAGCGTTAACAGGAAAATCTCCATATTTAACACACGGCTGAAAAAGCCGTGGACGCCGCGCGGCTGATTCATGGATGTTAACAGGTTTACTCCAGCGTGGGACACGAGTCACGCTCCGACCACCGGCTCTGCTGGCCGCTGACACAGGTGGCGTAGAGATGTGAACGCCAATGCAGAAACCACGTGGGTACAATAAGAACGCCGTGGTTATGACCTGCGCTACCGCCTGTAGCTCAGGCGGTAGCGCAGGTCGGAAGGTTGGTGGTTCAATTCCTGGCTTCCCCTAGTCTGCATGCCAAATATCCTTGGGCAAGATATTAACCCCAAATTGCTCTCCGATGCGTCCATCGGAGTATGAATGTGTGTGAATGCTTCTTAGAAAGCACTTAGAACAATGTGCTTGTGTGAATGGGTGAATGCACAAGTTGTGTAAAGCGCTTTGAGTGCTCAGAAGAGTAGAAAAGCGCTCTATAAGAACCAGTCCGTTTACCGTTTACCGTTATCGCCATGGTTACCACAGTTATTTTTGTTTCCTGCTCCTCTCTCAGCAGGAAGTCCTGCTTATGTTTGTCTGAAGATAACCTCTGTCTGTCAGCGCGACCTCTGACCTCTGATCGGCTGCTCGTACACGGTCTTATCGCTGTGCGGTCTCAGCTGATCGTGCTCTTATCTTCAGACACACACGCTCCATCCGTCTCCACCCTCCTCCTCCTCGTCTTCTGCGTTTCCCTGAGTATTTCCTCGCCAGCGATCGAGGTCATAAATCTACACACAGCACAGATTAAGCTTTCAATTTGTTATGTGATAAGCAGAGAAGACCTGACACACACACACACACAGACACACACACAGACACACACACAGACACACACACACAGACACACACACACAGACACACACACAGACACACACACACACACACAGACACACAGACACACACACAGACACACACACAGACACACACACTGTGTTGGAGTTAATATGCTCTATGAGGTAGAAAATGTAGTCGCAGAGTGAGGACGAATTATACTGACGGTAATGTACTGCCTCCCTGTGTGTGTGTGTGTGTGTGTGTGTGTGTGTGTGTGTGTGTGTGTGTGTGTGTGTGTGTGTGATTTACGTGCTGCTGGCAGCTCTGTCTGTTAATCTGATGCGAGTCATTTGCGCTGCTCTCTCTCAGGTTCATCTTTGCTTTAAAGCAGCTGCTGCCTTTAAACACTCTTCATCACCTCTGTTCACACTCTTCACCTGTTTCTCTGCACACAATCATCTTTTTATCAGTTCTCATAAATAAAGACAAACATGTTGTCTTCACACCAACAGGAGAAGATCAAACACGCTGCAGAGGCACATATCAAAAATCTAAATGAATACTGCGACAGAGTCCGATTTCCAGGAGCGCTGGAGTTCGCCTGTGCAGTTGTTTAAAGTCAAAATTATACGGTGAAGTAATGACTGCTGAGTTTGTATTGCCTGCCTTTGTTTAGAAACTAGAGTCGGTACAAAGGCAAAGAATCAAAAACATCAACACAGATTTATGTTCACTGAGATCAGCTCAGTACACGAGCGTGAACCTGAGCGAGCCCACAGGGTCAGAGCAGAGCCGCCTCTCTGCTGATTCACAGACTTATGGCACCAACATAGAAAAAACTGTCTGAAGGTTTTGTGTGGTTTCATTCTCAGATCTGACATACTTCAAGGAAACGACGCCTCGAGATATAGTTAGAAACTGGAGAGGTTTGTGGCAGCGGCCCAGGGGCTGTATTGACATGAAGGAATATAAAGCAGTTTGTCGCTTGAAGTGACGTTTTTGGTCAAATGAGTTCTTTAAAGAGCCAAAAATGACTGAATATGAGCAGAGAGTACAAACATGCTGAGGGACTGGCTGTGTTAGTTCAGTGACAGAGTCACAAACTCGTGTGTACACTCATGTCTGCATTTAGATTTAGTTAAACACAAACACAAGAAGAAGAGCTGCCACGTGCACAGACAGAGAGGACCAACGACAGGCTTCAATCTGTGCTCGCATTTGCAGTTTTGTCTATTTGACGCTTAAAAAACAAGCAAAATATTTTAGGAAATATGTGTGCGTGTTTTCTTGTTTGTTTGTTTGGTACTACTTGAACACTATCTGTCCAATGAGACGACAGTGGCCCCCGGCTCATTTAAGTTTGAGACCCCCGATTTATGGGCAGTAATATACTTTAATAAGCAGTAAGGCTTCACAGAGATTAAATAGGAAACAGCTGCTGGATATTAAATAGCAGCGGGCAGGTAGCATAAAGGAGGGGCTAAGTCACAGAGAAGAGGGGCAACCAATCGTCAGTCAGTGTATTCGATCATAACCAGCCAGCATCCGCAGACTGTCAACAGACAGAAGCAGCAGCTCACTAACAGCTCAGCGTTTACCCGACGACCTGCTGAACGTTCACGTTTCTCTTAGAAATAAACGCCAACCGTCAGCCGTCTGATCTTCATTCTGTTCAGCCTGAGTCCAGCTGCTCAGAGGAAGCTCCACAACTTCACGTTAATCTGAGGGTTTCAATTTAAGTACCACAATAGGACAGTGAGTCCGTTCTGCTGCTTTCTGTTTGTAAAACATGTTCAGTATCATAGAGCTTTGCTCATTTTTGACATACCTTTGTTACCTTTGTGATCTTTGCTAGTACACATCGAGCAACAGATATGCTGACCCTGACTCTACAACCAAAGACTTAAACACTGATCATCAGCCTGCAAAGGTATTCATCCATCCAGCTTGGGCCAGTCTGAACAGAGCGGTCACCTGTGTCGTTTTAAAAAGAGCGTACAGAGGAACGAGTGCTTGTTTCTAGAGACGATTCTGAGACTGAGTGTGTCTGCGACCTCAAGGGTCAGCAGCAACAGGAAACAACACCACGCGATTAGCCTGATGAATCCGCTTCACTCGACCTCTGACTTTTGTTGTAATTGGAAACTAGAGAAGCAGTCAGGCAGCAACATAGTGCTCTGCATGTTCTTAGCGTGTTCCCAGTGAGCTGTGACTGTGTCCTTGTCTTGTTCTCTCTTCATCTTCCTGTTTATTTATCTCAGTTGTTGTTGATGCGTCCTTGGAGTGTTTACTAAGTGCTGTCAGAGCGTTTGTTAGCGTGTTGTACCAGCACTTTCTGCATGTTTTATTCATGTTCTTTATGTCAGTTTTAATTAGAACATGATCCCCAACAAGCTGCATGACAAAAACACACCAGCAGAACGAGCAGCATCCACACCCTAACCCCAGAACCTGCTGTCGTCTTGTAGTCTGCTGCTGTGTCGGGCTGCAGGCACAGTTTATATAAGACCAGTCTAAATTTAACCACTGTCACACATCGACTGCTGTTAGGGATGGACTCGAGAACAGTTCTTGTAGAGAGCTGGTTCTCGGTAGTCTAATTCCGTGGAGTTGTTAGTCTGCCTACCGAGCCAGCTTATTGATCCTGAATCAGCTGATTTCAGTTCTGTGTCGGTGGAAGAAAATAGCGCCGCAGTCTCCAGCATCGACATGGATGTTATATTTTTATTACACAAAAGATGAGACGATAGAGTGACGACTGCTCCAGAACAGAAACAACTACACAGACAGCATGCTAACACTAAGTTAGCCAAGAGCCCAGAGTGACGTTAAGCTGAGTAAATGCTGACCCCAGACCAGCACCATGATAACGTGAGCTGCTGCTGAATTTCAAGAGGTAAGAAACTGATGAGCAGTCAGGCTGCAGCCTCCGTTTCTACCTGTTCATGTTTCTAAAGCAGAATCACTTTAAAGTCTCTTTGTGCTGGTTTCCATCTTTGATTTGTGCTGTCGACTTTATGCTCATACATAAATACTTGGAGAAAGATCACGCGTGTCCCCTGTAGCCTGCAGGTTCAGATGGTGAACTGGTGATTATGAGACGGTGTGTTTCAGATCCTTTTACAGAGTAACATGAAAGTAATATAACGAGTAGTATAATGAATGTCTTTCTCCTGGGTGTAATTAGGTAACGTACTGCATTACTTTTAAGAAAAGTGTTCTGTGTAATATTGTAATAATTACATTTTTGAGTAATGACCCAAAACTGATCACAGCAAAGAGGGAAACACCTCCAACATGCACAAACATTTGATCACTCAGCATGTAATTAATGTGCATGAATGTAATGTCTTTGATATGCTGCTTAGAGATGGTGGTGGCTAAAAGTGGAGCCAGTGAGAATTGGTACGGGAAGCGAAAAGGAACTGAATCCATAAGCGATTCATTATGGAAACTTATCGATTCTCAGCCCAACTGCTGTCTGTTTGTTTATGTGGCGTTAACTGCTCTGCTTGTTCAATTAAATGTAATCTCAAGACTCTGGCTTTTCCTTCTTTTTGACATCTTATCAACTCTGATTGGGATCAATGTTTGTAAAAAGGAAAAGAGATAAAAGAATGAGGTTGCAATAATTTACAAATCATACCAAGGCTATTTTTATGGAAAATAGTCCAAAGACAACAGGTCAACATGTGTCTTATCACATCCAGCAACGTCCGGCAATGTCAAAAA
The DNA here is from genome assembly GCF_057382095.1 of Aulonocara sp. 'chitande type north' Nkhata Bay. Taxonomy (NCBI): domain Eukaryota; kingdom Metazoa; phylum Chordata; class Actinopteri; order Cichliformes; family Cichlidae; genus Aulonocara; species Aulonocara sp. 'chitande type north' Nkhata Bay. The sequence goes on along the minus strand of NC_141351.1, from coordinate 26,407,033 downwards.
TAACATCGACCAAGATCCAGCAAATTATGGAGTCACTATTTCTTAATTATGTTTGTAAAATTGCTGAATTGTTTTCCCGAGCAATCACATTTCAAATGTTGTTATTTTCACTTTAATTTTAGGTGTTTAATGACGATTTGTGCATCTCTGTCTCAACTGTTTTAAAGCTGAACTGTACTCTGTGTGTGTGTGTGTGTGTGTGTGTGTGTGTGTGGTCAGATGTGTTTGGGCCTGTCGCTCTAATTATCACCAAATGCTGGACAGGTTTTTCCTAATTAGCATCTGCGGCTGGTTTGAACATTGAGCTAATTAACAGCTATTATGACTCTCTATCACACACACACACACACACACACACACACACACACACACACACACACAGATTGCTTTTTTATAGTCAGAGACAGAATGTGTGATTTGCACACTGATAAGGAGTCGTGTGTGTTTCAGTGTCAGATGGCATCACAGGCTGAAGAACTGAGTACCAGCTGTTACAACACACACACACACACACACACACACACACACACACACACACACACACACACACACACACACACACACACACAGCAGTGAACATTCAGTCCATTCAGGTCAAGGAGATGAGACGCAATCCAGATGTGTCGCAGCTGTGTTCAAATCTAATGTAAAGTCAGTGTCACGTTTCTCGACAGCGGAAAAATTCTGAAGGAAACTCACAAGTTTCTCATCTCAGTGAGGAAACCACAATTTCCACTATGACACAGGTTTCAAACTCCAGGCCTCGAGGGCCGGTGTCCTGCAGGGTTTAGACGTGTCCTTGATGCAACACAGCTGATTTAAATGGCTAAATGACCTCGTCAACATGTCTTGAAGTTCTCCAGAGGCCTGGTAATGAACTAATCATGTGATACAGGTGTGCTGACCCAGGGTGAGATCTACAACCTGCAGGACACCGGCCCTCGAGGCCTGGAGTTCGACACCCCTGCACTATGAGTTTCTACTCTTCAGCTGGATCCTGGTCCAGTCGCACTAACACAG
>NC_141351.1:26388513-26401013 GCF_057382095.1 Aulonocara sp. 'chitande type north' Nkhata Bay | reverse complement strand
TGACTCTGCCAGTCAGCCATATTTGCGCTTTCTGTGAACGGCGTGTTCGGCAGTGAAACAGCAGCAGATGGTGTGTTCAGGGTCACACTCTCCACTTCGTGACTGTTTCCCAGGAAGAATAAAATATTCAGCTACACTTCATCTCTCCATTGACTCCCATGCATTCATACATTTAACATTTAGCCGGCCGCAGCCCTCTGGGGGCCCAAACATTATTCTGCTGTCAGTCACCCTGAAACACGGCCAGTAATGAGATTCCATCCAAAACCAACCTGCAGCATGAGAGGGAAATCACACCTACGCCCGCTAAATGATTGACAGCCCATCGTCCTCCCATAATCCCACGCTGCAGACACCAGAGACCCTCACAGACAGGAGATTGTACCCCCCCAAAAAATTTCTCACATCAGGTATTCAGAGCGAGAGCGTGTAAAGATGAGAGCTAGTTCCATCACCACCATCATCAGCAGCTACAAACAGGCAGACAGATCGACGGCGAGCTTTTTAAAGATGTGAACGTGACTGAAGATCATCGCATTAAAATGTTCTCACAGTCAGCGCTCAGAGGGGGATCGTCCCATCATCGATGACCCTCCAAAGCTCTTCACTCAGAACAAAGAGCCAGACGAGGTTCAGCCTGTGGGCTGGGCCCCTTTGGAGGCCGTGAGGGGAAATAACCTGCACAGAGTAATGGTTTACCGACGGGAACGCCACAGGATGCTCGACGGAGGAACAGTAGGCAGAAATCAGGTCACTGGTCTGAAACTACGCCTTCAGAGGATGAAGCAAAAACATCTGGGAGGGGAAATGTCTGTGCAGGTTCTCCGTCATCCAGGTCTGGATTATTGGACTTGACTCAGAGGTCCAAAACTAAGTGATGATCGCAGAAGTAAAAATGTGAATCGCTGCATGCAGAAAGCAGAAGGAAGCTGCAGCTCTGCATCCTGTCAGACAGTCGTCATGTTTGCAGATGATGCTGCGCTGTTCGCACCTCTGAGAGCTAATGGCTAAACGTGACACTGACAGGTATCCTGCACCGATGGCTGCGTTCACCGGCAGCAATAAAAAACTGACTCACGTCATTGTCTCGTTTACTGAAAATGAGACACATTTAATAACAAGTTCTCATTTATTGACACGTCACAGTGAAGAGTGTTTTTCTGTTTTATCCGGTCGTTCAGTCTGACGTCACTAGCCGTGTCTGGACCTAAACTCCGCTGCAGGTCCATATATCAAACGATCACTGTGGCATTACTGAGAGTTGAAAAACTGTCTAAAGTCTTTCATCTTTAATAAAATGATCAGCGTTCTGCTCTACCAGGTGTAACAATTGAGTTTAACATCCAGGCATCCATGAAAACGGAATTTATGACATTTAACGGAGTTAGAAGTTAGCAGGGAGTTAGCTCGCTAGCTTCTATCTAAATACAATATAGCATGTCCTGACTGCGGGGTTTTGGAAACAAATTAAAACGTACAGCTCTGTTATCACTTCCAGCATAAATGAAGACAGAAAACTAAACAGCAGTGACGTTTGTAGGGTTACTGAAGTTGGGCTAGCTGGTATATAATGATGTGACCACTAGCGACACAGCTATGTTAGCATAATATAAACAAGCTAACTTTTTTTCCACTCGATAAAAGTTAACGTGAGTGTTCTCGGTGGTCAGGAACAAATGTAATCGCATGGCAGGATGCTGTAAAAGGACCAAACTTCAGCCAGGAGAACAACTGAGATAATCCATCCACAATACGAGGTTAGTCATTCATATACTGCTGCATGGGCTGGGCTGTAGTTACATCCTAAGGTTTTAAAAACTGAGCTTAAATAAATGATTAGCGGTAATAAAAGCCGAGGGAGGTCAACAGGGATCACTGACTGTTTTAGGAGCTTTTTAAGATCAAATAGAAGACAATACAAAACATTAAACATGTTAACAACACAAAAGCCATATTAAACGCAGACTACTTTAGACCCGGAAGTAGGATTCGTCATGTCATCAATTAACAACCGGATAGTTGTTTTAAATCATCTTTATTTTATACAGCATTTCTGTGCGCACACGTACGAGTGAAGAAGGAGTTACAGTTGGCGGAAAGAACATGTTAAACGAAGCAGCTGTAAAATTCCTGCATATGTTTTATTGTTATTATTGTTGTTTTCCAGCTTCTGTCCTGTATGCAGAGTCCTAATAAACTAAAAGCAGTATGATCCACATTTAAGATATTTTTTATATATATTTTAAACGTTTGCTTAAAAATGGAAGCTGGAAATGAAAGGAAGAGATTAATTTATTCAAGTACATTGTCTAACCTTTAATGAGCCAAAAATCTGTGCGTGTTCAAAGACTTTAAACCCGTGGCTGCATCCTGCATCTTCCGACTGCGTGTCTGCTGGCTTTACTTCCTGTCTTTGTCTTCCTTTCCTTTGTGACGGCCCACCCTGCGCTCACTCTGTTCACCTGTCGGTTTTTTGGTGCATTTCTCTTTTCTGCCTCCTCACAGTTCATTTTTGATGCTCCTTTCTTGCACTTTTGTGCACTGTTTATGCGCCTTGTAAATTAACGCTTATCTTTAAAGCTGCGTTCAGCTTTTAATTCAGTTCAGGTCGACATGCTGACAGAAACCAGCGGTGGGTTCTGGAGTGAAGGAGAAGAAATGAAATGCTGTTGTGTTAGTTTTCTTGAAGTGAGAGCGAACGAATCGCAGTGTTTGTGCTCTCTCTGCAGTCTGACCCTGACATGTTTCCTGTTCACTGGACGCCGCCAAAAACACAGGAGACCTTCCCATCATGCATTTCAGCTGGCAGAGGGAGAAAAAAGAGCTGCTGTAAAAATCTCCACTTCTCTTTTCAAAGAGCTGCTGCAGTCACATCCATCCCTCCATCCATCCATACTCCCCCCTCCTCCGTCCACAGGGGAGAGGGGGAGGGAGGATTGAGATTAATACTCAGGAGGAGGACAAGAGCTGAGGAGAAGGAGGAAGAGGAGGGGGAGGTGAAAAGAGAAGAGCATAGCGTATGATTCCTCATGGGAGGCCAGGAAGGAGGGGAGGGGGAGGAATCTGAGAGGAGGATGAAGAGGAGGCGCAGGCTCAACCACATCAGCCCAGTAGCTCTACACGTCATCCTGTTTGAATGATTTAAAGCCGAGCTGCATTTAATGTTCACCTTTCATTAGCCCTTAAATTCACAGAGCTACTCAGCGTGAATCACGCTCCCACCGCACATAATCAGCACGTTCGTGTCACAGCTCACTTCACTTTTATTGATGTGGCACCAACAGTCACTTTACACTGTAAGGTAAAGCCCCAACAACAATGAGCAAGCACTTTGGCGACAGTGGGAAGGAAAAACTCCCTTTTAACAAGAAGGAACCTCCAGCAGAACCAGGCTCAGGGAGGGGCGGGGCCATCTGCCACATGGAAACATGATTGGACGAAACCCTGAGGAACGCCAGCATGAACCTTACTGTGTGACACAACAAGCTTCATTCATACTGTGCTGCTGTGATGTCACTACAGGTATGCTAACCCGAGCCTGGCAAAGGTAACTGACCAATAAACAAACCCAACCAGTCTGCTGTTTCTCACTGTGTGTGGCACCAAACTGCCTCTTCATCCAGATACGAAACCAGCAGGTGGATCAACAGAGTCACCTGAACGCAGCAGATCAGCTGACGTCTTTCATCACATCCTGCTAAAAACCTTCACGCAGGGGGCGCTACTCAACCTGCAGCTCCTCCTGTGTCTGTGACTCGGCTGGTGCTCTCTGGCGACTGATCGAGAATCTGCCGCTCGGGCAGAAGACAACCTTTAAACGTACGCGACAAGGCTGACAGGAATGCGCCGCGTGTCATCGGTGTCTGTTTGTCTTTGTTGCATCTGCTGCATGTTTGTTTGCGAGCACACAAACAGTCTGACAGGTGTATGTGAGTGCGTGATGCTTCGTATCTGTTACCTGTCGATGATGACGGGGTCTGACGGCGTCTCGTTCCTGTTTCCACAGCTCTTCTTATCGCAGCAGCGGCTGACACGCACACAGAGAGACAAAAATGAAAGCAGACCCGTCAGTCACTGCAGAGCCTCGTATTTCTTTCAGACAGCTCAGGTGAGACACCTGCACACGCCCACTCTGTATGCAGGGAACAGGCTCCATCAGGGCACGAGTCACCGTGGACGTGAGGATACTGCTCTCAAACATCGAGACTTTTATTTGAAGCAGAGAAGAAGAACTACTCAGATCTGGTCGGTGTTTTGCGGCCTTACCTGCACATGATCTCGTGCGTCAGCAGAACTCGGCACATCTCGGGGTTTTTGTCCTGGCCTTCATAGATGATTGCCTGCACACACACAAACAGGTAAAGTGAAGATCGCCTGTTGCGCTTCATCATGGCCCCGCCCACTGGCCTGCAGCAGAAACAGCTCCATTAAAGCCGGTTTCATTCGTCTCAATTAGAGCTCATTATTAGCGATTAGCCTGAGTGAGAGTGAGCGGGACACAAACATTTGATCCTCTGAATGTTTCATTACAGCTGCAGCCTGCAGATATTCACATGAAACAGCTGGAACCAAACGCATGAAACGCCTCTCTGTCACGGCGAGCGCCGGCTGACGGCGAGCTCGTTAAAGCGCGCTAATTGAATGAGTCGTAGGGTTCAAACGCTGCTGCTGCTTTTCATTAGAGACAAAACTGAGTGACCCGGCTGCTGATGGAGCGCTTCTCTATCACACAGGGACCACGCCCATCAGCGCCTCCTACAGACCACAAATCCTCGGTGCTGATGGAGTACGGCCCCCCGTCTGGCCTCAGCTATGAGCCTGGCTTTACACGGTACCACAGAAACCGACAGGGGACGTAACAGTGTCCATCTTTTCCAACCAGTCAGGATGAGCCTGATCGGAAAGCAGCAGGCGAGCGGGACCACACAGAGCTGACAGACACGTGCTCGCCACATTCCCGCCATCGTTTCAGACGATGAGGAAACTGCTCAGACGTGAAGGCGGCAGATGGCAGCGGCTCCTCACTCTCTCCGATCACATGTTTATTCTGGAAGTGGCGTGCTAGCACGAGTCTTTAACAGCTGATTTATTGACACTCAGAGACAAATGCAAACAAGCTGCGACACGACGTTCAATCTCTAATAAACTCAACACAGCGGCAGACCGAGCGCCATCAGGGCGCCGATTCTCAGGCGCGAGTTTGAACTTGGAACCGTCGAACAAACGCGAGCAACAAACTCTGTGATCAAAGGGTCTGTTTGACTTCAGTGGCTCAGCTTCCTGTTTGAGAAAATCCTGAAATATATCGAGGAGGAGGAGGAGGAGGAGGAGGAAGAGGAGGACGAGAAGGAGGAGGAGGAGGAGGAGGGGGAAGAGAAGGAGGAGGAGGGGGAAGAAGAGGAGGAGGATGAGGACGAGGAGGAGGAGGAGGAGGAGGGGGAAGAAGAGGAGGAGGACGAGGACGAGGAGGAGGAGGAGGAGGGGGAAGAAGAGGAGGAGGACGAGGACGAGGAGGAGGAGGAGGAGGGGGAAGAAGAGGAGGAGGACGAGGGGGAAGAAGAGGAGGAGGAGGAGGGGGAAGAAGAGGAGGAGGACGAGGACGAGGAGGAGGAGGGGGAAGAAGAGGAGGAGGAGGAGGGGGAAGAAGAGGAGGAGGACGAGGACAAGGAGGACGAGGACGACGATGAGGAGGAGGAAGAGGAGGAGGACGAGAAGGAGGACGAGGAGGAGGAAGAGGAAGAGAAGGAGGAGGAGGAGGAAAAGAAATAGGAGGAGGAAGCGGAAGAGAAAGAGGAGGAGGAGGACGAGGAAGAGGAGGAGGAGGAGGAAGAGGAGGAGGGGGAAAAGAAAGAGGAGGAGGAGGAGGAAGAGGAGGAGGGGGAAAAGAAAGAGGAGGAGGAGGAGGAAGAGGAGGAGGGGGAAAAGAAAGAGGAGGAGGAGGAGGAAGAGGAGGAGGGGGAAAAGAAAGAGGAGGAGGAGGAAGAGGAGGAGGGGGGAAAGAAAGAGGAGGAGGAGGAGGAGGAAGAGGAGGAGGGGGAAAAGAAAGAGGAGGAGGAGGAGGAGGAGGAGGAGGAGGAAGAGGAGGAAGGGGAAAAGAAAGAGGAGGAGGAGGAGGAGGAGGAGATGTCTGTCTGAAAGAAGTCGGCCTGAAACTCTGTCCGACACCTCGGACTGCAGCAGGAAGAAAAAGACGCTCTTATTGTGAAACGTCTGATTTTTGAGGTTCATTGATCAGACGAAACAATCGTCGCTGCCGTTGCTGTTATTGATCCTTCCCCTCTCGGTGCACATGCTGATGATCAGTCATCTCACCTGTTTGGTCATGGAGTCGATGAGGCGGACGTACAGGTCCTGCTCCGTCCTCACCCCTGCACACAAACCAACAGTCGGGGTTAGCGTGAGCGAGCAGAGACGGGGCTGTGCTGCTCATTAAAACAAGCGCACCCACCGTTACTGTAGAGCAGCTGCAGCTTGTAGTGGATCCCGTTGTTGGTTTTCTCGCCCGTCGGCTCCTGAAACAAAGTCAGGAAACAAACTGAGGCGTGGGTGCGTTTGGTTTCACCACCTGATGTGACCAAGCAGAAGTTCTGCATGTTTTAGTGCATTAGAGCGCGCTGGTGTGTAACTATTTCAACCTTTACACAAGCGCACACGTGTGAGGTGGCTGAGCCTGCTGCATAATCAGAGGGGAATATTTAAACTGATTATTCTAAATGAAGCGTCAGCTCCTGCGTTTAGAAAACATGCAAACTTTTGGAAATCGGCCGTGAAACTAAACACACCTCTCAGCTCTGTTTGGGGCTTCATTTTCCCTGCTTGGTGAATCACATTCACACTGGTCTGTCTGCACTGAGCCGAAGCTGTTGGGCTGATAAACATGAATCAACCTTCGGCACAGACGCGACTGTCAGAGGGAAAAACTGCTGCATTAAAATGACGCAAACTGCATTTTATTGTGTTTACTGTGCACACTACTGCCAAGCACACCTGTCACAGGTGCTGTTGTCTATTATACCGCTGTGGACATGTTACGCTGCTGGAGCTGCGGTATCAGTTTGATGAACGAAGCCTGAGCTCGGGATGCGGAGCTGACGGTCTCAGCTGTCCAGATAAATCTGCATTTTTATTTAAATGTAAAAAATATGAAGTGAGGTTCAAATAAAAGCCACGTGTGCGACGCTGATAAAATCAGCACTACTGTGTCACTGTGCTTGAGTTCAGCCTGAATGGCAGTCGCAGCGTTACGGCGCCTGGCAGAGGGTCTCCTTCCTGTCGGGATGCGACTGAGTCTCTAAAGTTCAGATTCCATCTCTGTTCTCTGTCATAAGAATGAGAGCGTCTTTGATTTCGGTGATTGCGGTGTGTTTGTTTTATGTCCCAGCTCCTCCCCGCATCCCTCTGAGTCTCACCTTCTCCTTTTCCACAAAATCGACGTAGGTGGTGCGTTCGATCTCGACGGGCTGACCCTGGCGGTCGTACAGAGCCAGCACGAAGTGGAAGAAATTGGACTTCCTCAGGTTGGACGGCGGCTGCTTCTCAAAGTGAGCGCGAGCTAACCCCACCCCGCTGAAAAGCAAAGAGATGGACAGAAATATAAAAGATGCAGGAGGACGAGGTCAGGTTTATTGTTGCAGTCGTCACAGAGCTTCCTGCGCTGTTATTTCAGCAGGATGACAGTTTATTCAGCGTTTCTCTGTCACAGTAAAATATTTCACGTCTGGCTCATGTGCTGAAAAACAGCGTATTACAGTAAAATGCACAAAGTGCTTTAAATCCAGGAAAACTTCCTGAAGATGAACAAGGTCAGAGCTCAGATTAGGACTCGCTGAAGAAAAACGCAGGTCGGACGTGATTAATCGCAGCTTCACGCGGTCGTCAGGCCGAGAAACACATCACACATTCACCGTATCAAAGTCTGGACGATGAACACGCGCTCAGCCTCAGCACAGACACACTTCAGTCTGACCAATTACACATTATACTGCAGTAATAATACAGCAGCGCGTTATTAGAGCTGTAGTAAAATTTGTGTTTAATTTAAATAAACACGTTTGAGTCGACTTTAAAAAGCTTCTCACGGGTGAAAATATCCAGAAGCTTTTCCTTGTTTCACGGCGAGAAGGTGACTGAGGAAAAACAAACTCTGCACTAAAAAAGAAAAATTCACATTTCATGAGTTTAATCATAATAAATCAGCTGAAACGTTTCTGTTAAAATTAAACGGAGGATTTCGCTGCAGGAAAACCTGCACGATCCAATTTATTCATAAACGTGAGGATAAAAATCTTCATCATTCACCAAACATGCTGCACAACTTTAAACGGTCACATGGACGCAGCTTCAACATGTTAAAGAGAGAAAATCAGGTTCACACAAACTGTGAATCACATGCTCGATTTATTAATATTCATGCGAAGAAGTCAAACTGCAGCTTTGACCTCGACCGCGAACATCATCGGAATATCTCCCAGTGTTAAACCCGGACGGCGGCGCAGAGACAAACATGCTTTCATAGAAACAAGTCGTGCTTTTAATGTGAAATCTTTAAGGTCACAAAATGTTAGAAATGTTTTTGATGAGAATAAACTTGAATTTGTAGTTTATGTCATCATGAACTAAAATCATCGTGTCAGGAAATCTAACAAGAGAAAAGAGTTTGTGCTGAGAATTTAAAAATATTTCTAATAGTTTTTGTTTCATTTTTAAAATTATTTAAATGAATTTCCTGCAGATGTTCAGGTGGATTTAATTCTTTTTGTTCTATTTTTGAACATTAATGTTTATTTTCTCAGAGTGAAATGATTTTTGTGGCTCATCCTGAAAAAACTTTGTGGTATTTTCCATCGTTCTAATGCAGAAACAGATCCGACGGCTGAAGCTGCTAACGATGATAAACTGTGACGCTCAGCTGCAGGGCGAGCTCAGACCGCTGCCGACCCGTGCCTCGTTTATTACACGCAGCGCTTTAACCCCAAACCTTCGACGCCATCCAGAGAAACACGAAGTCAGTCTGAGGAAAAATAAAACGAGCTGCTCCTCGGCTCAGACAAACGTTTCACTTTGGGAAACAAACACAAGGAGAAGTCTTTGAGTCAAACTCTGAAAATTTAAAGATCAAATAGAATTATTTGGATGATTTTTGATAAGTGTTTCCTCGCTGTTTTTATTCACTTTAAATAACTCACATTTACAAAAACATTCTCCCTGTTTGTCTGTGAGCTGCAGGAATTTTCCTAAACTTCAGAAACATTTTAAAATCTTATTTTCAATCTGTCTGACCTTCAGAAACATCTAAATAATCTATTTTTTCCCCTCCAGCAAAATAATAATTAGTGTTTTTTCTGCTGAAGATTTAAAATTAAAATCTTTTCTTTGAGCTGCAAATTATTTTTCTTTCGAGTGAAATAAAACTGCTGTGGGTCCGTTGGGACTACAGCTCCCGGAGTCCCTGCGGGGTGGCGGGCAGTTTACCTCTGAGCAGCCGTGTTGGCGTCCACCACACCGGCCGAGTGCATCCAGGAGCGAACGGCCAGCGGCTCCTCCTTCATGTTGGCCGTGGCCCCGCGGGGCAGGTTGTCCTGGATCCCAAACATCTCAGGGGCCCGGATGCTGCGAGCGTCGCTGCTGCAGCTCAGCCGCAAAAACAAGAAGAAGAAGAAGCAGAAAAAGTCCAGCAGAAAAAATGTGATCTACAGGACGGAGCGAGGCTTCTGGACGGGCGACATTTTCTTCACCCGCACGTCGAGGTCTAAAACGAGGCGGCGAGGACGAAGAAAAACAAGGAGTTTAAAATTCTGCTGAACTTTTCGTCTGATTTGCAGATTTAATTCAACTTTTCAGGGCAGAAATTTTTTAAAGTTTTTAAGAAGGTTTTTTTTTTTATTCTTGATCATCAGTGACAGAAAAAAAGGCCGGAGGAGGAAACGGGAAAAGAGAAATAAAATCCTCAGAGGACGAGAAAACGAGGGGGAGAACAGCCGGGTCCGGACGGCGAATCAAGCAAAGTGTCTTTTTTCTTTTCCCCAAAGAGAGGAGGAGAGAGGAGGTGGGCTGGGATGGAGGGGTGAGGAGCGGAGGAGAAACTCTCAGCCCTGCGGCCCCACAGGACTGGACGGCAAAACCCAAAAACCCCACGGGTCTTCCTCCTTGCTGCTGACGACATCACGGCGGGGGTGGGGCCTGGCCTTATAAGGACAGGAGAGGTGAGAGACGATGTGTGTGCGCGGGTGTGCAAGAGCAAGATGAAGAGAGGGAGGAGGGGGAGGAGGGGGAGGAGGTGCCAACCAACCAGAGCCAGAGAGAGAGGTCTTGATCGCCCCATGCTCTCGCTCGCTCTCTCTCTCAGTCTGAACTGGTTCCTGTTCATCCCATCACTTCGTGTGCCTGTGGTGAAAATCCGCTCAGAGATCCAGTCCTTGTGGTCCTGGGTCTGTTATCAGACCCTGAGCCAGGTCAGCGGGTCCCTGATGGTCTCTGTGGTAGCAGCTCAGGCCAGACGGAGGCTGAAAGACCCGACCGAGTTCAGACTCTCATCCAGGAGGTCAAGGTGGAACTATTCCTGACCCTGATCCAGAACCTGAGCAGCAGTCACCAGGGTCTAGTTCTGGTTCCGCTTCAGGACCAGGTCCCATCCTCATGTTTCTAACACAGCAAGTGTCTCCTGTGACTCAAGTTTGTGACCACTTCCTGCTTGCTCAGAGGGACCAATCTAAGCGCCGGCGGTACCGGAGGTGTTCGCTCGCTGAAACCGGGGTAACGTGAAGCCGGCACAGGTGTTAAAACCCCTGAGCTTAAATAGTCTCGTGCTCAATCGCCAGAGAGCGCTGTGACCTGGACACGAATAGGTTTGGGCTTGTTTTTCCCGTCTCAGAGGCGACTGCTTCAGAAATCCAATTATCTCTGAATCCTAATCATCTCAATCGATCATCTCCATCAGTAAATGTCCAATCAGCCGTCACGGTGCGTTCCTGCGTCCTGTGGTTCACTGAGAACAATCTTCAGTTGTCTGATGCTTCCTTCGCTTTTGTCTCTCGGCTGATTTTCATCACCTTGGTCAGAAACTTCCTCTGAGAGGATCTGACTGTCAGACAAGAAGCGAGGCAGGTTTTTCACAGGCACTCCAGTCTTCAGGGGCGAAGGCCTCCGAGGCTCCGAGGGGTGGACCGACAAGCAGAGGAAGGAAAAGAGAAGAGGAGGAGGAGGAGACAAAACCCATCTGCACAAACGAAGAAGAAGAGGAAAAACACAAGGAGGAGAATGAAATTATTTCCAGGAAATTCAAAGTGAAAATATGATGAAGAGGAGCAGAAAGGGAAGAGGAGAGGAGGTGATCTTTCTCCAGGATGAATGTGAGTGACGAAAATTGTAAACGTAAATAAAAATTTCAGCAACTGATCGACCAATAAACGATCGGCGAGAATAAATAATTATATTTAATAATAATTGATCAGCCTGCAGGTTCAAATTTAACAAAGTGAACAATGAACAAATGAGCTGCCGAGTATGGGCTGGCTGGGTGGGGTGGGGGTGGGGGGGCCACATCCCCGACCCGCTCGCAGGGTGACGAGAAACAAAGGGGGATGGACGTAAACACCCCGCTGCTTCACGTCCACATCAGCTGATGGTTTTTAGTTTTTGATTAAAAATAACTTTGTTTTTAATTTAATTTTTGCTTCTTCATCATCCTGCGGACGAACTGTTAATATGGACGTTCAGTAATTTAGGAGCTCGTGTATTGTAATTACATTAGAGACAGAAAATGATCCTTTAAATGAAATAAACATCGAGTTTCTCTTTTCTTTAAGCTGGAGAATAAAGAGCGGGCCGACGCTGAAGAGGGAAAAGAGTTGATTTAAAGCGAGGCTGTAAATGTGGGAGCAGAGGTCAGCAGAGACGCACTCCTGTTTCCACTGTGAGCTTTTATTTAAATGTGCTTTTATGATCTGATCTACATGAAGACAAACTCGGTTAGGGTCCGAGTCCATTCATCAACCGCAGGCGACCGATCCTGGCGTGCTCGCGCTGATGAATGCGATCGCTTATTCCCCATGTTTGACTTCATTATTGGAGCGTCTGAAGCCGTGACAAAGGTCTCACCTCTCAGTGATCAGGTTTATCAACACTTTATCAGCTTAATGTTTTTTGATTTTCTCAGAAAAATCATTTAAATGTAGGATTAAAAAAGTCTTTCAGCTCAAACAGATGAATCCAGACTGAAGCCTCATCTTTGTTTTTTGTTTGTGCCAAAATTAAAATTAGCTTTTTAGATTTTCTTTGAATGAAAAATGTAACATTGCTTGTCTGTTTTATTTTATTTATTAATCTGAGTGAAATCATTGGATTTCACTCAGATTAGTTAGAATATGTGAATTTAATCTTTTCAGATAAACTCAGATATGTTACCTCGTTTCTTCCTCTTTCTGCAGTTTTCCGAGGCTCAGCGCTGCAGCGAGTGTGTGTGTTACAGCCCCTCTGTATTGTGTCAAGTGTTTCCTTTTGTG
>NC_141351.1:26296013-26383513 GCF_057382095.1 Aulonocara sp. 'chitande type north' Nkhata Bay | reverse complement strand
ATAAAATTCACTGCAAACAGAAAAAAAAAAAAACAGTCTCCCTGTTCTTCGTCCCGTACTCTCTGCGAAAACTCCTCTTCAAGTTTCAAACAAGCTCAAAGTTTAGCACTAGAACACAACAGTGTGGCCATGTTGTTCACGTTTGTGCATCGAAATAAAACTGCAGACAAAACATTTGGACACATAACCCGATTAAATCCTCATTTGTCCCAGCACAAGTCCCCCGTGTCCTGCACCTCAAAGTGGGAGGTGACGGTTTGTAATGATGTGATCAGCTTCAGGACCACTCACATCCTCTTTTCTTCTTCAGACATCGTATGAAGAGCTTCACATGAAAAGCTGATCAGCTGACATCACTGCTTGCTGATCCCTGCAATTTAAAGTTTAAGTCAAAGCTTCCCCTTCACAATAAAAGTCCCCATCTCTGTCCTGATGAAGAGGACAAAGAGACATTCAGAGGACGAGTTAGCAGGATACAAACTGAGGTTTGGACATCTGGACCTGCCATTCACAGCTGCATTCATTAACCTCGCTGTCAATTCATTAAAGAAGCGTCAACTTCCATTAGCAGCAATTAAAGATGCACACACACCGTAATCAAGCCTGATGGGCAACGCGCCTGCCAGGCCAGACTAAGGATCAGTGACCTCACACACAAGGTGGAGAATTTTAGAACTATTATTATTATCATTATTCATTTTAATCACTTTTATAGTTTTGATTACGTCATTACTTCAACAACAATAATAATTATTTTAATTGTTATTTAAGTTTGTTAAAGCTATTGAATACATTCATTCATACTCTTTAAGGTGCTGTTGGTGGTGTTTGTGAGGAGACATTACGCCCCCTGCTGGGCAAAAACTTTATTTCCTCTTCTCCAACATCATGAGTTGTAATTATCTACACTAATTCACAAATGTTTGTTTTTAAATCTAAAACAGAAAGTCTGTGTTCAAATAAAGTATATAAACACCAAGTTTATAAACACATCATTCAAAACAAGAAATCCCAATCAGGTGACCCTCTATGAGCAAGCCCTTTGACAACTGTGGGAAGGAAAAAGCCCCTTCCAACAGGAAGAAACCTCCAGAAAAAAACAAGGTTGAGGGAGGGGCAGGGCCATCTGCTGCGACCAGTTGGGTCACAGGTGGAAGACAGGAAAGAAGCATACTGTGAAAGCCAGAGATTAATAATCAGTAGCGGTTTTTGTTATGGGCGACACAGGCGGTTGCCCTGGGCGGCAAACAGGCTAGGACCGCCACTGTTAAGAATAACTAATGATTCAGTGCAGGGAGGTCTATTAACACATTGTGAGTGAAGAAGAAACACCCAGTGCATCATGGGAATCCCCCAGCAGCATAACTAAGGGAGGATTCAGGGTCACCTGATCCAGCTTTAGCTATATGCTTTAGCAAAAAGGAAAGTTTGAATCTTAAAAGTAGAGATAGTGTCTGTCTCCAGATGATTTTACAGATTATATTTCAGTCAACTTTAGATTTAATCTCCCATAATCTTGTGATATTTTGTGAACTAAAACTAACTATAATAATATTAAGGTAGAAGAATAAGGAATAAAGAGAAACAGGATCACAATACGGTGAATGCATCACAGCAAAGCAGAACTTTCTACTGAAAAGGGGTGAAGAAGCTCAATTCTGTGCTAAGAACTGATATTCTGCTTAAAAGGGGTGAATAAGCTAAAATGTGTGCTGAAAACAGGTGAAAATGTTGAACTGTCTGCTGAAAACAAATGATGCCATGGCTGAGATTCGAACCTGGCCCTCCTGCTCTGTAAATGGCTGCACATCTCACTGAGCTAAAACACAGCTCACCCCAGCAAACACACTTGTAGTTTGGTCCATTCATTTTAATGGGGCAAAAAATGGTATAAAAAGCCTCACGGCATTCATAGAAAAGGTAGAAGTAGAAAAAGTTGCATTTCCTGCGAAAATGCAGTGTGAATGCCGTGTAGTGGAATCTGATGAAAACAGCTGAAGAAGTAGAACTATCTGCTGAAAAGAAGTGAAGAAACTGAAAATTCTGCTGAAAAGAGGTGTAGAAGCTGTAGTGTTCGCTGAAGACAGCTTTATTTAAAAGGGTATACTGAGTGAGTGTCAAGAAAGCAGAATGAGTGCAAAGAGGGAAGATGTGCTGCAATACATGCCCAAATTTGTGCTGAAGAGAGGTGAAGAAACTGAACTTTCTACAGAAAAGGGGTAAAGAAGCAGAACTTTCTGCTAAAAAGAAGTGAAGAAGCTGAACATTATGCTAAAAAGATGAAGAAACTGAAAATTCTTCCTAAAATGGATGAAGAAGCTGAAGTTTGTGCTGAAAAGAGGTTAAAAAGTTAAACTGTGTGCTGAAAAGAAATGTTGGCAAGCTGAACTGTCTGCTGAAGACAGTTGTAGAAGCTGCTGAAGTCTGAATTGTAATGAATTAGCAAAAATATTAAACAAGCAACACATTCAGCTGAAAAAAAGCTGCACACGCTGAAGTTACGTAAGCTTTAACTGTCTGCTGAAAACATGTTGCCATGGGCGAAATTCGAACCCGGTTCGCCTGCTCTGAAAACGGCTGCTTATCTCACTGAACTAAAGCAAGGCTCATGCTGGGGAGCTAAACTTGTAATGTGGTCCATTAATTTCAATGAGCCTAGTCTAAAAAGATTAGAGATGAATAGAAACTAAAGTGGCACTTGAATACCATGAAATATTTGAGCGTAACCTTGACAAAATCATTATCTGCTATGTTTCACACCAACTACAATCAGGTGGAGGGTAACATAAAAAAAGTCAACAGCACCTACAAATTTTTACTCTAGAATTCAAATAATAAAGATGAATGTTCTCCCAAGATTGCTATACGTGTATCAATCACTCCCACTTCCTATGCATTTTAAATTTAAAATATGGGACAAGATGATCTCAAGGTTTATATGGGATGGGAAGAACTGCAGAACAAGGTTAACAACACTGCAACTCCCGAAGTGTAAGGGAGGGATGGCTTTGTCTAACCTAAGGGAATACTTTTACGCAGCCCAATTTAATCAATCCAATTTAACCGGAATCATAAAAACATTACATAATTGTAATAAATTAGCAGACATATCGATCAAGCAAAACAGTCAGCTGAAAAAACAGCACAAGCTGTCAGCTTGAACTGTCTGCTGAAAACACGTTGCCATGGGCGAGATTCAAACCTGGCCATCCAGCTCTGAGAATGGCTGGTCATCTCAATGAGGTAAAGTAAGGCTCGTGCCAGAGAGCTAAATCGCTGATCGCACTTGTAATGTGGTCCATTCATTTCAATAGGGTAAAAACAAGAAATTGCATAAAAAGCTTAATATTTCAAAAAGTATAACAGTTATGAGCACCAAAAGATATAGCAGGAACTAGCAGAAAGAGCTTAAAAGAAATAGTTGACAAGAGCTGAAAACTTTCTGCAGAAAACAGGTGAAGGAGCTGAAATTTGTGCTCAAAACAGGTAGAGAAGCTGAACATTCCGGTCAAAAGAGGCAAAAAAGCTAAAATGGATATTAGAAAATTTGCTGAAATCATAAAAACATTGCAAAATTGCAATTAATTGGCAGAAATAATTAGGCTGCACAACCTAAAGTTCTGCCAGCTTGAAGTATCTGCTGAAAACATGTTGCCATGGGCGAGATTTGAACCCTGGCCTCCAGCTTTGAGAACAGCAGCTCATCTCACTGAGCTAAAACATAGCTCACCTAAACCCAGTGATCACACTTGTAATGTGGTTCCATGCATCTAAATGGGCCAAAAAAGTATCATAAAAGCTTAATATTTCAAAAAGTATAAAAGTTATGCACACTGAAAGATATAGCAGGCATTAGCAGAAAGAGCACAAAAACTGAGGCAGTAGTTAACCAGCAAAGAAACGGAGCAACTAGAATAATAAGGTAGAAGAATAAAGTTTAAAGAGAAACTGGATCACAATAGTGCGCCTCAGGCACTCACACAATTAAAGCTGGTTCTGCACTCTCTGTGATGATCTGATGGTGGCTGTTGGGACTGACTTTAAACCATCTGATGGAGTATGTCTCCATCTAGTGGAAGACCCGTAATTACAGGTGGAGAACAACAAACTTATTTTGGCAGCTGGATTCACAAACACAGACATGAAACACGCAAAAAAAGGGGGGGAGGCAGGTTCCAGTTTGGATTCAGGAGAAAGACACCGTGATGTTTACAGATATTTTATTTTGAAAAGGTCGAACGTGAGGCGGAAGGAAGTTAGTAGGAAAGGAACAAAAACGTTAGAGGAACAAGTTAGCGCTGCAGACTGTGTTGCTGCCGCAAGCCTGAGAATTAAAGACTGGAACTGAGAAATACTGAAGTTGTCATCATTAATGTTTGAGGCATGCAAACATTACAGACACTATCTCTACTTTCAAGATTAGGCTTCAAACTTTCCTTTTTGCTAAAGCATATAGTTAGGGCTGGACCAGGTGACCCTGAATCCTCCCTTAGTTATGCTGCAATAGACGTAGGCTGCCGGGGATTCCCATGATGCACTGGGTGTTTCTACCTCACTCACTATGTATTAACAGCCCTCTCTGCATTGAATCATATCTGTTATTAATCTCTGTCTCTCTTCCACAGCATGTCTTTATCCTGTCTTCCTTCTCTCACCCCAACCAATCACAGCAGATGCGCCCCTCCCTGAGCCTGGTTCTGCTGGAGGTTTCTTCCTGTTAAAAGGGAGTTTTTCCTTCCCACTGTCGCCAAAGTGCTTGCTCCTTTCTGATGACAGATCCTACTCCATGACACTTATATTTTTATTTGTGCATCTCTGCTTAATCAGAACTACTACTAATAAATGCATGAACTAGTTTTTCAGCGTCACTCTGAGACAGGATATTTCTAACTTTAGAGATGTTGCACAAATGGAAGAACGCAGTCTTACATATTTGTTTAATATGTGCTTTGAAGGACATGTCCTGGTCAAAAATGACTCCAAGGTTCCTCACAGCGTTACTGGAGGCCAAGGTAATGCCATCCAGAGTAAGAATCTGGTTAGATACCATATTTCTAAGCTTTTCAGGGCCGAGTACAATAACCTCAGTTTGATCTGAATTAAGAAGCAGAAAGTTAGCGGCCATCCAGGTCTTTATGTCTTTAAGACATTCCTGCAGTTTAACTCATTGGTGTGTGTCTGTCTTTGAGTGTGTGTGTGTGTGTGTGTCTGCGTGAGAGTGTGTGTGTGTGTGTGTGTGTGTGAGTGACAGGCTAATCGAGTGACTGGTTAAAGACCAGCTGCGATGTTCTGAGCTGTGGGTCTGATGAACAGCTGCTCTGTTAGGATCAGATATTCATGCTCACAGAAAACTGAGTTCTGTAAGATAAAGAATAAAATTCTGTTACTGATCAAACACAAAGACTTCAGACCTCCTGCTGAGCTGAGGGAGCTGCAGGAGTGGTGACGCAGTTTCCTGAGATCTGATTGGTCAGTATGGGCGATTTCATACCTGCTGATGTTCACATAATGTTTTACGATTTGTCTTTATCTTTAATTGTAGATTTAAGTTTGGTGCTGGTTGTTGATAGTCACCATCACACAGATGAGTCAGCTGATCGATGAAGATTCAGGAAACATTGTGTCGACATAAACTTTCTGGTAAAGCGAGGGCCGTAGAGGCAGCCTCAAACACAGAGGAGGGACAGGTGAGTAAGGAGGCCCACAGGCTCCCCTGCCTCTGAGTGGGTTAAATACCTGGTTACAGCTCAGAGTGATGTCACCTCATTGGCTGTCTGCTGTCACATGGGAAAGCTCACTGAGAGCGTTGGGGGTCTGGAGGTCCTAGACCCCCAAACACCTTAGTGCTGATGAAGAGGAGGAAGCTCTTTGCCATTTGTCTGGTCTCTGTTTGCAGCTCCATGTCCAACCTCGGAGCTCTCCTTCCTGTCACGTGGATGTTACTCCTCGCTCCTTTACCTCCACTGAGACACAGAAATAAAGGATTTACAGATTTCGCCTCCTGCTGAGACGTCTAAAGTAAGACTCAGCTTCCAGCACAGGTGAGTTACCTGCTGCCTGACAGGCTCAGCTCCAGACAACATGCAGTTCGGCCCACACAGGAAGTGAGTTTACTTTGGTTACACCTGTGAATGCAAGCGTGAGGAGACTACCTCAGGTCACTGGGAGCTGAGGCGACGCTCCAGCTTTCACTCCCACTTTGTGTTCTACAAAACTAAAGAAACCAACAGAGACCTCCAAAGCTCCTCCCCCTCCTCCTGCACCTAAACCTGGTTTCACCTTCAGCCTCTTTGTTCCGGTTTCCTTCCAGCAGAGGGCGTAACAGCTGAGTCGTGAGTTCGATCAGCCAGATTTTATTTCTTACAGATCGGTAGATGGACAGAGAGCAGCGGTTTGCAGCAGAGAGCAGCACAGTCCTGGGTTTTGTATTCAGGGCTTCTCTGTGTTGAGTTTACAGGTCCTCCCCAGGATCTGGTTAATGACCCTGAATTAGACAGTAGAAGAAGACGAGTGTCACCGATGACGTGGGAGTCACCCTCACTGCCCGTCTACATGAGTGTTAAGAATCACTTTTAAAATCATCAACTGAAGAGAAACTGAGCACTTGTTTGGAGCAGAACTACACCTCCCATGATGCCTCAGTGCAGCTCTCCTTGTGTCCCTGCAGAGGGAGGAGAGTGGGAGGAGGAGCATGGGGCGGAGAGGGGCGAAGGGGGAGTTTGGGAAAGAATGCGAGGAATTCATTTCCTGTAGAACAGCTCTGAGAACGAAGGAGGAGACGAGGAGTTCGTGGAGAAGGAGCTCTATCTCCTGCTCTCCTGCTGGATTACTGACTCCACTCTCCTCCCAGCACCTCCCGACTCAGGAGGAGCAGGAGGAGGAGAGGGAGGTGCACGATGGCTGAGCCCCTGCTGAAGAGGACCTTCTCCAGGCTGAGAGGCAGAGACAGAAGCCGCAGGAAGACCGACCCCAAACTGAGCGGTAAGCAGCTGAAACTCACTTTTCCTTCACTTACATGCAGCATGTGAATGCCTCACGCTACCTTTAATGTCAGAATAAAGTTTATGAAGGGCAGTGAACACCTCACGATGCCTTCATGTGATGAAGCTGCTTCCTATCACAGATTAAGGGCACTGTGAGCACGCTCACGGCAAGCTTCCCAAACTTGAGGGATGAACTGCTCTCATCCCTGAAGTGGGCGGGAAACTAAGGCAGAGGACCATTGTTATGAAAGAGCTTGTTTAAATAAAGTTCTGCTGTTGGAATCAGCATTGACCTCATGACCTCAGGCGTCTCAGGTCACATCCGAGTGGGCAAACAGTGTCTGATCAGAGCTGAAGCAGAGCACAGGGAGAGTCTATGTGACTTTTCTGTTTTCATCGCAGCCTTCATCAGGACACATGACCCTGACGCTCTGTGTTTGCGTTCTCAGCAAAGGGTGGAGGTCAGCATGACCCATGAATGAGCAGACGACCTCGTGCTAACACGCTAACAGAGGCCAAGGTCGGCGTCCTCGTCTCTGCTGTCCAGTCCTCAGATGTTTCGGGGTGAATGTCCACGCGTTTCCAGTCAACGTGGCCACCCAAACCATTCAAAACCATCAATCTATATTAGACGTGACCTTTTCACTCACATACCAGTAATTACATCAACAGCTCACTGTGTTGGTGTGTGTGATGTGTATGTTGTTCAGTTGAATTCAATAGCGCCAAATCACAACAACAACAGTCGCCTCAGGGTGTTTGATATTGTAAGATAAAGACCCTACAATAATACATACAGAGAAAATGCCAACAATTCTATGACCCCTATGAGTAGGTACTTAGCATTAAGAAGGAAAAACCTCCCTTTTAACAGGAACAAACCTCCAACACTCTGGGAGAGGCGGGGCCATCTGCTGCAACCACTTGTGGTGAGGAGAGGAGGACAGGACAAACCTACACCTGTTGCAGCATAACTAAGGGAGGATTCAGGGTCACCTGGTCCAGCCCTAACTATATGCGTTAGCAAAAAGGAAAGTTTGAAGCCTGATCTTGAAAGTAGAGATAGTGTCTGTCTCCTGAATCCAAACTGGAAGCTGGTTCCACAGAAGAGGGGCCTGAAAACTGAAGGCTCTGCCTCCCATTCTACTTTTAAATACTCTAGGAACAACAAGTAGGCCTGCAGAGCGAGAGCCAAGTGCTCTAATAGGGTGATATGGTACTACAAGGTCATTAAGATAAGATGGGGCCTGATTATTTAAGACCTTGTATGTGAGGAGCAGGATTTTGAATCCTGGATTTAACAGGAAGCCAAAACAGGAGAAACCTGCTCTCTCTTTCTAGTCCCTGTCAGGACTCTTGCTGCAGCATTTTGGATTAACTGAAGGCTTTTCAGTGAGTTTTTTGGACATCCTGATAATAATGAATTACAGTCGTCCAGCCTGGAAGTAATAAATGCATGAACTAGTTTTTCAGCGTCACTCTGAGACAGGATATTTCTAACTTTAGAGATGTTGCACAAATGGAAGAAAGCAGTCTTACATATTTGTTTAACATGTGCGTTGAAGGACATGTCCTGGTCAAAAATGACTCCAAGGTTCCTCACAGTGTTACTGGAGGCCAAGGTAATGCCATCCAGAGTACGAATCTGCTTAGATACCATATTTCTAAGCTTTTCAGGGCCGAGTACAATAACCTCAGTTTGATCTGAATTAAGAAGCAGAAAGTTAGCGGCCATCCAGGTCTTTATGTCTTTAAGACATTCCTGCAGTTTAACTCATTGGTGTGTGTTATCTGGCTTCATGGACAGATAGAGCTGGGTGTCATCTGCATAGCAGTGTAAATGTATGCTATGTCTTCTAATGATGCTGCCTAAGGGAAGCATGTATAATGTAAACAGAATTGGTCCTAGCACTGAACCCTGTGGAACTCCATAATTAACCTCAGTGTGTGAAGAGGACTCTCCATTTATATGCACAAACTGGAGTCTGTTAGATAGCTATGATACAAACCACTGCAGCTCTGAAAGCTGTTTCTGTGCTGTGATGAGCTCTGAAACCTGACTGAAACTCTTGTTGTGTCAAACACATCTGATGTTGTGTTGTCTGCTTCTTATAAAGTGTTTTTCTATTCTGAGCACTCAAGCACTTTATACTATGTATGTGTGTTC
The DNA here is from genome assembly GCF_057382095.1 of Aulonocara sp. 'chitande type north' Nkhata Bay. Lineage (NCBI taxonomy): Eukaryota > Metazoa > Chordata > Actinopteri > Cichliformes > Cichlidae > Aulonocara > Aulonocara sp. 'chitande type north' Nkhata Bay. The sequence continues at coordinate 26,374,363 of NC_141351.1, read as the reverse complement.
TGTCTAACATTCATGCTCTGATGGATCTATCAGAGAGCAACTCCGGGTTAGTATCTTGCCCAAGAACATTTGGCACGCAGACTGGAGCAGCCAGGGATCGAAGCACCAACCTTCAGATTAACAAATAACCCGCTCTCCCTCCTGTTCAACAGTCTTTGTGACCTTGTGCATTGCTGGAGCTTGTTTATAACATGTTTCTCAGCTTCGAACAATAAGAAACACGCGCTTTCCTGCAACTGGGGGTGTCGGAGAAGGTGAAGGTACACCTGCACATCTGGAACACCAGCACAGTACACTTTTACCTGAGCCAATCAGCCGTCACGTCACATCCGAGGGAACTCAGAGTGTGGATTTGCTGTGCTGTTTTCACTAATATGTACGTTAGATGCTTTTGTGAACGCAGTGTGTGCGCTGCAGAGCTGCATCAGAGACTGTGGAGAGGAAAAATGTTGCCACATGACCTCGGTTCTCTGAGAGAGTCCTCAACGAGCTTCCTCAGTGCATGCTCAGACCTCCTCCTCACTTTATTTTTAGAGCAGGTCTGCTCTGGATCAAGACTCTGGGCTCAGGGCCGAACTCTTACACACACACACAGAGCAGTGACGTCTTCTGTTTCTATAACAACAGACAAACAGCCAATGAATGGACCGAATGCTCGTGATGTCACTGCGATGTCACTGCTCAGTGCCGCGTGAAAACATGATGTCTCGCGCCGGATTTCTTCTGTGCAGAGCTTCATGCAGGTGCATCATGAGTTCATGGCTGTGTGCTCTTGTCCTGCTGTTTCATCAGCAGTTGCGGCCAAAGAAGTGAAGTGCTGAGACTTTTCCACGTCCGAGTCCTCGCTCTTTGTTGTGGTGAGGGGCAGACAAGTTTTCCATTTCTTTGATCTTCCGCTCGTGTCCATCCTGATTGTTTTACTGATCTCTCTCTGACATCTGGGAGTCCTTACACTAAAGTAATGATCATTATCCTCTGATAACTTCTGAAAACCCAGAGGAAAAGCTTTAAGTAAACAGGAGGAACAGATGGTGCTCCACAGAGCGATCAATGACGCGACGTGTAGTTACACTTCCAGGTAAATCCTCAGTAGGGTTCAGGGTTCAGACTGAAGCAGTGTCAAAGGTTCTCCTCAGTCCTGGTTTGAAATCATGACCAGATCTAGATCCAGATCCTGGGGACAGTCGCACGTTGTTAGCTTTCTGTAGAAAATCTGGGTCAGTTAGCCACTTCCTGTCATTAGGCCTGTGTGTGGTTTCTTCCTGTTTATCTCTCTGGGATGTTGAGTAAAAGTTTGAGATATGAATCTCAGTGAACACGATGGCTTTATTTCATATTAACATTTCAAACATTATGTGTAAGGACTTTTAAAACCACGCAGGTGAACATGTAAACATGTGGACACAAACATGTAAACATGTGGACACAAAGATTAAACAGAAAACGAGCTCGATGGCTTCTTCCTTCAGCTCACATATGCTGACATGCACGCTGCGATTCATGGAGCGAGCCGGAGTGAACACATTAAACCAACGCGGAGGTTAGTCTGATGGTTCGAAGGTCATCCTGAAACTCACTCACTGAGTTTCTGATGTAAACATGTGGGTTAAAGGTCAAAGCTGTAGCAGACAATAGGTCAGAGGAGGATTTTCAGGGAACTGTCCCTTTAAGAGCCTTTAAACGAAAGTGTCTGAAACACATCAGTTTGTTTAGAAAGTGTGTGTGTGTGTGTGTGTGTGTGTGTGTGTGTGTGTGTGTGTGTGTGTGTGTGTGTGTGTGTGTGTGTGTGTGTGTGTGTTTGCAGGCTGTAATGAATAGTGAATAGACAGCAGTGTGTTTGGTTTTAAACACAGAGACTTCATTCACATCTGCACAGTCACAGCTGTTTATTCACCCTACCACCCCTCCACCCCCACCACTCCACTCTACGCCCTAACTCCCCCACCCCCGCCCCACAGTGATCGCTGTTTGTAGGACCGTTGAAATGAAAAACAGATGGACTATTATTAGCGCTCACGCTCTCGTCTCTGATGACAGGAAATGAGGGACAACCTCTGCAGAGTGTCACTTCCTGTCTGGGCCCGTTTTCAGTCCAAAGGGGCTGTGCTGAGAACACAAGGAGAACAGCTAGCCTTCGTGTTGTAGCTTGGTCCGATTCAGTCCACCTTTCATTCCTTTAAAGTGTGAAACAAATGCATTGAAAGGACCCCGCGTGTGCGTGACGATGTTTTAACCTGCAAAGTGAAAGAGAGTGATCCTAACCTCCAGGAGGGATTTCTTTAGTTCATCCTATTTAGCTATGATCCTGATGTCCTTTGGGACTTTGTTTAACTACAGTTTAACTACAGGAAACCACACCAGCCGATAACTGACCCTCGAGAATACTCGAGCACCATCCAAACTACTTTAAAACAGTTTGAGGGGTCCTGAATGCAGTCCTGAATTCGGACTTCTCTTAGATTCTCTTGGTGGGGGTGCCTGAATGCAGAGGACACAGGTTAAACTGCTGACTTTACCCAATAAGAAGTCACAATGGTGCATTCATGGCATTTAACAATTTCACACAAACGAGTTTAACACATGAACTCAGAACACACGTCACATTTACAGATGCTGAAACACACACAGAAACAAACAGAGTGTATTCATGAGGCTCAGACAGCTACTTTGCAGACCGTCACGAGGATCTCACACACACACAAACACAAACACAGTCCTCGTGCCTATGGTACGACAACTTTTCTCCGTGCCCCTGGTACACTGCGCAGGAGCACTTTGCCACACACACACACACACGCACGCACGCACACACACACACACACACACACACACGCACACACACACACACACACGCACACACACACACACACACACACACACGCACACACACACACACACACACACACACGCACACACACACACACACACGCACGCACACACACACACACACACACACACACGCACACACACACACACACAGGAACACTGGGTCTGCGCTGAGGGCTGGAACAGTAATCTACATGTATAGGATGTGACAGAGAAACGTTCCACTTTCCTTCACAGCAACAGCTGATCATATGACCATCAATAGGAAATGAGCTGAAAACAAAGGTCAGCTGAGAGCGCTTTATATGTCAAAGTAAAAACCCTGTAATATTACAGAGAAACTCCAACATGTCAGAAGGCTGTAGGTGTTGCATACCATGCGAGAGTCAGAGGAGTCATGAAGACAGACAAAGTTGAACTCTGCAGTGAATGCAGGAAATCCCAAAGGTAAATCATAAAGTCCAAAAACAGAGGAAACGCTAGCAGAACACTGGGGTAAGGGGAACAAATGTTCTGTTGAAGGACAGTGACAGGAGGGTAACCAAGTGGAGACAGCTGTGCAGATGGAGACACAGCTGAACCAAATCACAGAGGACTAAAATCAAAGCATGAGGAACACTAACTCTCAAAGCAAAAGAGAAGTGAGCTCACTAAATGAGGACGACACAGATACATTAATGACCAAATACAATAATAATATGCAAAGCAAGGCAACCAGGAATCAAAACAAAATATTTCTACAAACCAAAACTCTAAAAAATGCTGGATAATCTGACACAACCATGAGACAAGAGCAGGCGAGCAACTGTCTTAGCAACAGTGCGAAAGAAAAACTTGTAACAGGAAGAAACCTCCGGCATAACCAGGCTCAGGGAGGGGCAACCACATGTGGAAAAATCAGTTTTGCTTCCTATCATCTGATCTGGACCAGTGTGTGCAGATCAAACTCCACCTCACCACTTTGATAGCGCCAAACGTACTGATCCAGCCCATAATAATAGCTGTTTGTTTACTACAGAGGCTCCAGTCCGGCCCGACAATGTCTTCCAGTCCTCTTCCTCACCATCGTCACCAACACTTACAGACCCCGACCCCCCATCGCCTCCTCGAAACCATATCACAGTGGCGAAGAAACAGCAGTGGGCGCGTCAGGGCTCTGCAGCTCCACCCACCTTCTTGACCTCAAGCTCCACCATCACACTCTCAGACCAGGAGAGACCCACAGGGATATCTCAGGATGCATCTGGGCAGGCCTTGAGCCATAGGCTGGTGCAAGACAAGGTAATAGCACACTATCTATATGATTGAGCCTTCACACTGCCATTCTCCTTTGTCCCTTCTTTTGCTAATAGTCAGACCTTTACTGCTGCTTCAGTTTTTGTTCTGTCCGCTTTGTTCTTGTCCTGCTAATAATTGGGCTTTATCTTCCTAGTAATCTTTAGTCTTTCTACTTCCACTGCTAATCCTTAATCATTGTTCTTCTCCTGGTAATCCTTAGTCTTTGTCCTCCTGGTAGTTCTCTATCTATGTTCTCCTCCTAGTATTCCTCCAGCTACGATGTCCATGGTGGTTGGGTCCCTTGTTCTTGTTCTGCTGCTGCTTATTGAACCCTTTCCTATGTCTCAATTCAGGTGCCTTCATTAATACGTTCCCACGTATTAAAACAATACAGTGCATGCACTTATTTGTGTTAGGCATGGATTTTTAACAGGGAAAACAGAGAAATATGTTCACTTCCCAGAAATAACAGTTGCAAGGTTGTTGGACAGAGATTGTGCTGCTGGTAGATGGACACCTCCTCCTGGATCTGATGGTGGTTTGACTCCTCACTCTATCCCTTCTCTCCCTTCAGTGATGTGTCCACTCGTTATTGTCATGGTTTGCAGATGCAGCAGTGTGCTGACAGGATGTGCACCAGTCTGGCCTGGGATAAGACCAGTGCGTCCTGTGTTAGCACAACAATGCAACAGGAATCCTACTACCCAGCAGGGGACCCCGCTGAATCTCCCTCCACCTCCGTCAGTGCCAAGCTGTCTGGCCAGCGCGCCTACCTGCAGAGCCTGGATCGCAGCAGCCGAGCCTGGGTGCTTTCTTCAGGAAAGACTGCAGATGAAGTGTGCGACCCTCAGGAGGACAGTGGCAGCAACATCTGGTACAACCCGATCCCCGAGGAGGAGGACTTAGGAGGTCTACACCGGGACGAGGATGTATGGAAGCGGAGGGCAAAAAAAGATGAGCCTAGTGCTGGAACAGACATTGGCGGAGGTTGTAGCAGTGCCAGTCCACTGGAGGACTTTCAGTGCTCCAGCCTCCCCAATCCAAGTGTCAGTCACCATATCGATGACATCAAAGCAGAAAATACAGGTAAGACTTCCTGTTTCACCTGCTGTCACCACATTGCTCAGGTTTTGTCTTCATTGGCGTTCTTCATCTCACCCTGCTTCAGACTCTCCTCCAGACTCTAGTCCCGCCTCCCAAAAGAAAGGGGGTGTGTCAGGAAGTATGATTGACAGGTTGAGGTCTCCTGGTACGGTAAGAAAACTCTCTCTAAAGATGAAGAAACTTCCCGAGCTGCGCCGGAAACTCAGCCTCCGCTCATCTTCTCGGGCCCATCGGCAAACAAATGACAATAGAGGAAGCGGAGAGGAGTCGGCTGGTAAGAGCACGGCATCATTATTGGCGCTCTCCAACCAGAACGTGATCAGCAAGTATCATCTGGACAGCTCCACCTCTCCAGCCCGACCACAGCGACGGTCATCAAGAGGATGCTCAGCCAGTAAAGGAGGTAAACCGCTCGTGGGGGAGAAGAGGTTAGCTCAGATGTAGAGCAGGAACTTTCATGGCTCTGGGCAGGATTCAGGAGTAAACCGATAGTGAGAATGAGTACACAGTAAATACAAAGCGTCTGTGACTGTATTTCACAGAAATCTGTGTATCTTCCTGATATTTCTGACCTTGCCAGAACCACATTAAGGTCATGGATTCCATCTTCATCCATTTTCAATAAAGCGTGGGGAGTCTCAGCCTCTAAGTGAAATCCAGTGAAAAACTACTATAATAGAACATGTGTGTCTTCCTGTCAGGGTATCTTAGTGACGGGGACTCCCCTGAACTACTGCCACGACAGCAGCCCTCTCAACACGTGATCACCCAGGATGGGCCCTGTGACGTCAGCTCATTCCAGCTGTACGTGGGCTCCGACCCGCCGAGATGCAGCCAACGGGTGACGGGTTTACTGACTGTCCACTTGCTGGGGCTGGAGGAGATGAAGACCAGCAGGTATAAACATACCTTCAAGCCTTTAATTCACTTCAACACAGAATCTGAACACAGCAGCATCCAGTGGACATTAAGAGAACTGCAGGTCAACAGTCTAAAGCTCAGACTGGCTGTTTTACCAGCAGCTAATTCATGACTGTATAGGGTATAAATCGTCTGAGTACAGGTCTGATATAAAACATTCTTCTAACCTGGATCTCTGGTATCTGACCAACAATATGTCTGCTGGGGTTACCAGCAGACCATACAAGAAGTCTGAGCTCCAGTTTTAGGAATTTACTTGGATGTTACTGAGTACTAATTAGCAGGTCGTCTGTGTCTATGTGATACACCGGACAGACCTGTACAGTCTAACAAACTAATCCACCCTCTTGGTCACTTCTGGCTCCACTGACAACATTTTTCTGTGAATGTTGTGTTCAAGGGGGCCCCCTGTTGGAGGGTTAGGTTCAGATTTGGAGCAGTCATTCTCTGTCTCTCTGGATGTTCGGTCTCAGGTCAGAGGGCAGTAAGGAAGTCTTCCTGGTGATACAGATTGATGGGGTGACGAGAGCGAGGACTGCCCTCCTGATGCTGCGAGGCTCGGCCCTCCCCTTAAACCACACTTTCCACCTGGAGCTAGAGCGAGCCAGGCAGCTCCGCATAGTGGTATTAACACCAGGTAATACAACAAAGCCGCATTCAGGCAGAACCAATGTTCCCTCTAATGTTTCACGTGTCTGAGCGAATGCACAAACTCCCTGAGCGTCCCCTTGGACCACTGTGAGCAACAGCAGACGTGTGCACTGTGGTCACGCCAGCATCGAATAAGTTACATGTTTATTAAAATAATCAAATTACAGCATTTATGTTAGACTACTTTTAATTAACTGCTTTAGCCCACTTACAATGAAAATTTAAAAAAAAAATCTTGTCCATGTGCAGCATGTTAACACTATTGGAAGGAAAAATAACTTGAACTCCAATTTTGAAAACACAACTTTCTATTTTTATTTGATCACGACCCCCCCCCCACACACACACATCATCATCATCATATTCTTTGGGTGTCCATTTAAATCTGCTCACAAATTTTTTTCTCCCCTTTTTCAGTCTGTGGACCCAAAACAACATCTGAGCAGAGTCCCAACTCAGGTGGTCCAACTAGAAACCGGGTGTGCGGTCTGGGTGGGGTCTCCATCCCCCCTCTCTTCAAAGGTTCATTATACCACATTGTTCATTGTTAATGCAGCTGACACTATGATTATCATTGACGTCTGAATTGTATGCTGAGGATGTGTTTGGTTTGTCAGGGAGTCGCTGTCAGCAGCTCTGTGTGAAGCTGGAGCCCAGAGGACTTCTCTATATCAAACTGTCTCTGCAGGAGAAATGGGACACGCAGGTACATAATCCCACTGCTGCTGCTGATACATGCAGCTAGATTTAACTGGAACCAGCAGGTCACCTGGGCGGGGTCCCATCGTCCTGCTAGTCTGGACTGTTCTTCAAATAGCACAACTCGAAAACTTTGAATATACTAACAACGTATATAATGGTAAAAGTAAGCTTTCACATATTCATTACCAGAGATGGGCAGTAACGCGTTACTTGTAACGCGTTACTTGTAACGCGTTACTGTAATCTGATTACTTTTTTCAAGTAACGAGTAAAGTAAGGGATTACTATTGCAAAAACGGTAATTAGATTACCGCTACTTTCCCGTAGGAACGCTGCATTACTGCGTTACTAAAACCGTGATTTTTTTGCGAGAATGTCTCACGACAGTGACGTAAGCGAGTGCGACGTTAGTGACAACAGCTGTGTGCAGATCAACAATGGATCACATATCGAGTGCAGAGAGAGTATGAGCGTGCAGCGTTTAAAGCGTGGAAGTACTGACCTTACTTTGAGTTTGATTCCATAAAAAGTGACAAAAACATTAGTGTCCGCTGTGCGTGGGAAGAAAACTTCTTTTTACAGCGAAAAAACCCCTAAACTTCCAACAAGCACCGAGTAGCTACGACGTAATGGGAAACTCACAGAGAAACTCGCGGATTCTTCCACTGACCGCGGCACACCTGCACCAGGGTAAACCTCCGCCTACCCCACTCCTGCTTTACAGGTGAAAATAGAGCAACAGGACCGCTGAGTCTTTGACTTTATTTATTTTCTGCTGTGTTTTACTTGCATCTATTTGAAAGACTGAGTGTAAACACAAAAAACATTTTATTTTATGAGCTGGAATGTGCAGAAAATAGGTTTCAATGTTAAACTGATTTCTTCCAGTCAGAGAATGTTGCATATAATTAATTTTTTGCTTGATGCATAAAGTTAAAAGATTAAAACTAATAAAACAAGTTTTAAAAAGAGACTTTTCCATCTGATTACATTTTGTATGATGATTATGTAGAAAAAGTAGAATTGGGCTGAGAGATCTATCACTTTATCAGCTACTCAGGTTGTAAATCGTGTTTTTAAAAAGTAACTAAGTAACTAAGTAATTAATTACTTTTGAAAATAAGTAATCAGTAAAGTAAGGGGATTACTTTTTTGGGGAAGTAATCAGTAATTAGTTACTGATTACTTTTTTCAAGTAACTTGACCAACACTGTTCATTACACATAAAGTGAAATTTTTGAAGCCTTTTTTGTTGTTTTCATTTTGGTGATTGTGGTTGTGATATGGAAACGTCCAGCTTCTCAAGGGTGTGTTCACTCACACAGTCGGTACCTGGTGGGGCTCCTTCACCATCAATGCCTGCTGCAGTGCAGTGTAGCATAGCCACGGTCAGCCTGCAGCTGCTCCAGTATTACAGAAGCCCAGATAGGGGTTCAGGTCAGGTGAGCTGGCAGACCAATCACAGTAGCATCATGCTCAGCAAACCCTCTGGTAGGAGTTGCACCGCTGCTGAAAAGGGAAATCAGCATCTCCATGATGAGCATGAAGTGCTGTGAACTGTGGACCAACCACCGCCGCCGCTACAGACTCAATCATAAATTGTGTGTCTGCAGCCCAACGGCGACGCATCCACCCCGTCCTCTGTGTTTGGGGTTGAGCTCCACCACCTGGTGGAGAAAGAGGGCTCTGCAACTCCCGTCCCCCTGCTGATCCAGAAAACAGTGGCAGAGATCGAACGACGGGGACTGAAGGTTAGCGTGCAAGTCTGCTGTGACAAAGATGCCGCGGCTTCGCCGTCAGCTGATTATGTGTCTATGTGTGTGTCAGGTGGTAGGTCTTTACAGGCTCTGTGGCTCTGCTGCGGTGAAGAAGGAGCTCAGGGATTGGTTCGAAAGGAACAGCTCAGCAGTTTGTCTATCTGAGGACCTCTACCCTGACATCAACGTAATCACAGGTAAGCACAGCAGAGAACATGTACTTGACCCCTGGCTCCTTACCCTGTCCCTGTGTCTGAGCTAGACTCTGACCCGACCTCTGATCGTCCTCATACTCGTTGTGACTGCACTCACCTGCCTCCTCAGGGATTCTAAAGGACTACCTGCGGGAGCTGCCATCCCCCCTCATCACTAGGACTCTGTACCAGGTGGTCCGGGAGGCCATGACCCTACGACCCCCACCTGTCCAACCTGCAACACCTGATCCCCAACTGTCCCAAAGGACCGTGGAGCTGCTGTCCTGTCTGCCACCTCCAGAAAGGGTAACAGCCAGTACTCCTGCAGTACTACTGTGGTAATCTTGCAGTGCACCAGCAGTATTCTTACAATGCAGCTTCCTGCTGTGTCCTCACAGTCAGCAGTACCTTGACTCAGTCTATCTGATGGACACTAGCCCACAATGTTCTTCCTCATGCTACTCTTCTTCTTCTGTGTGCAGGCCTGCTGTTGGTCCTGCTTCTTCCTGTCTCTGGGACACTACTGTGACCCAGCTGTGAGCCCTCTATGACCGCTCTAGTTTGCAGAGTTGGTGTAAGACAGATAAAGAACACACAGCGTTTACATTTAAAGCAAATGATGAAGGTTTGATTTCGTCTGATCGAGCATGTCGCGCTAGAACTGGCCAGTGACATAATTCCAGTAGTCAAGGAATTCTGCATGCACCAACTGCATTCTCATTGAGACGTTTCTTCTTCGTTAATGCAGAAGCTGCTGTCGCGGTTCCCGGTGCATTGTGGGTAATGTTGGCAGCAGCCTTTGAACAGGAAGAATAGTCTGGAATAATGAACGCATGCTTCCTGTTTACTTCCTGTATGAACACATGGTCCTACAGAGGGGTAGAAAACTGGCAGCTTCAGCTGCAACCTAACACCCTGACCTTTGACCTTTTCGCAACCTGGAACCTTTGAAGTAAAATAAACAGGCTGAATATTTTACATTCGGGAAAATTGAGACGAGTTAATCTGAAATCTGACATCAGGTCAGATTTCAGCAGGTCAACCGCTGAGTTGTCTACTAACTGTCCTCGCCATCTCTCGCTTTCAGGCCACTCTGTTGCTCCTGCTCGACCACCTCAGCCTCGTAGCATCTTTGAGCGCCGCCAACAGGATGACTCATCAGAACCTCGCCGTGTGCTTCGGGCCTGTGCTCCTCACGCCAACCCAAGATGCGTGGAGGGGGGGAGGAGGGAAGTCGGGAAGAGGATCAACGAAGGGCTTCTATCATGGCGAGGAGATGGCGAGCGCCGTGGACTTCAAACGGCACATCGAAGCGCTGCACTACCTGCTGCAGCTGTGGCCAGGTAAGCCCTACAGACCTGCCCACATTCCTTACCTTGCCATGGAACCCATCGAGATCGTCCCAATTGTTCTTTGTCCTCAGTGCCGACTCATCGAGCACCAGCCGACGCCAATGCCTCGCCTCCTCCCTCCTCCACCCCTCACCAGAATCCCTTGGTGCAGCAGCAGCGGCATCCTGCGTTGCGCCTGGCTCTACCACAGAGCCCTGAAGAGGAGGTGGTGGTGTCACGGCGAGGGCGTGGCGGTGTGGCCCGGCTGGAGAGTCCACCGCCAATCAACAGGTACGCGGGAGACTGGAGCGTTTGCGGACAAGAGTTTCTGACCGGGCAGGATGCCGATTACGATGAGGTGGCAGGAAGCGAGAGCGATGCAGGTAAAAATCAGCTGATCGTCTACCTATACACATGGTTAACCTGCACAGGTGTCACTGAAACACCTGTTTGATTCCTGCTGGGTCACATTACGGCCTGAGAGGGTGACTGTAGAACTGACAGGTGTCTGACTGACAGCCCCTTCTCCTCTCTGACTCTGCTTCTTCCTCTTGGCTTTTCAGGGAGTGATGATGAAGACGAGGAGGAGAAGAAGAGGGCATGGCCAACAGGAGGGGGCGGAGCTCTGTACATGGATGACTTCCTGGACTTTGACGCTCCGTTTAACTGTCGGCTCAGCCTGAAGGACTTTGACACGCTGATTCACGACCTGGACCGCGAGCTCGCCAAACAGATCTGTCTGTAGAGAAGGAGGAGGAGCAGGAGGAGGAGCAGGAGCAGGAGGAGGAGGAAGATCTGACCTCATTAAATTTCAGATCAGCTGAGTTTTAAAGTGTTTGTCTCTGATGGTTTGAGTTTGTGCTTAAATGAAACTACAATGAAGTTTGTGTGGGAAAGCAGATCAGCTGTTAGCTTGACCTCTGACCTTTTACTCCATACCTGTTTTCAGCAATGAGAACAGAATAACTTTTCATAGCAACAGGGATGAACATTAATGATCGCTCAAAGTTCAGAGTTCATCAAAGAAACTTTTTATAACTTTTTCAGTGAATTATAATTAACGTTGAATTATTTAACGTAATGAAAAAAACACCTGACGTGTTTATTTTCGGACTTTTAAAAAAGAGAGAAGAGTCATTTTACTCTGCAACACATTTCAAAAGCAAACATTGAAAATAAAAGAAAACATTTCTTGTAATAATAAAAAATAAATAATTAGCATGAAGAGAAAAACCTGAACTAATCTCGGTGCTGGTAAAATATGAGTTTTGTATTTCTCTGTTTTGGGCCTTAAAGAAGAATATTCTAGTTAAAATAAATGAAACAAATAGTTATCTGAAAAAATGGGAAATGTTCTCATTGCCATGACTTTAAAGTCTTTTTCATTGTGAGAGTGTTTATATTGATTAACTATAAAGTTAAAAAAGGAAACAATTAAATGCCTGACCTTTAAATCATCTAAACTCAACCCTCCATTATCCCATCATCAGGGCTCAAAGTACCAATGTTCTCATTCCTCAAATGATAGAAAATAATCTTTAAATAAGGGGAAACTATAATCTGAAAAAGGTGATCATGGTGATGAAGGTTCTCAAATCAAGTTTCATTCAAAGCGTTTCTTTGGTGAAGTCTGAAGGTGAGGCTACGTCGCTCTTTAAACTGATTAAATCAGCTGCTCAGGACGTCTTGAAGGAGGCGCTGTGCCGAGAACCAAACAGAAATTTATTCCTTATTTGAACCAAACAGAAATTTATTCCTTATTTGAACCAAACGGAAATTTATTCCTTATTTGAACCAAACGGGAATTTATTCCCGTTTGGTTCAAAGAAAGGACTCAAAGCGTGCACGGTGACGGTCTCAGGGTGAGTCTAACGTTGAAACCAAAGTATGTGCCTCAGAGCCTGTGAGCTAACATTAGCTCACAAAGTCCAGTAATCAGTGACATCACCAAACGAGCAGCTCTCGACAGAGTCCGCAAGAGGCTTCACAGGGGGGCGGCAGCAGAGCGCCAGGTCAGGTTAGACAGCACGCATACTGGGGTTATTAATAACAACTGCTCTCTGAGATTGTGGAGCTCCGAGTTCAGGCATGCCGTTCAGAGCCACAAACCGTCAACAAACTTTGGGCCTGACTGCAGCTTCAGTGTGAAGAATGGGTTCTCTGAGGCGTGGAGGAGGTACAGGAACCTCCTTTCACAGCAGCGAGCACCGGATATCTGGGTATCAGGGCTGGACTTCGGAGGATCTGGTGTTGTTTGCACTGTTGAAGCCATAATTTCTGTTTTGATGGTACAAAGTTTCTCACTGTGAGTTTGTGAAGTTTGAAGCTCTTTTCTCCTTGTTGTTGCTGACAGTATTATTATTGTTATTATTGTTGTTGTTGTTGTTACTCTGTTTTGCACATCTTCAATAAGCACTTGTGTTTTTTACAATGAAGACGACGTTTGTCTGCAGATGAAGTAAGCAAAGTGATGAAGCACAGTTCCTGTTGGAACAGAACACAGTCTGTATGTCTTATTACCCCAAACAGCTATTAAACACCTTATTAATGAAGCTTCTGTCTGCTGTGGTCAATATCATCACTGCTGTCACTAGACCTCAGTGCACCATTCACATTGTGTTGCACTTCGCTCTCGCTCTGCAGGCCTACTTGTTGTTCCTAGAGTATTTAAAAGTAGAATGGGAGGCAGAGCCTTCAGTTTTCAGGCCCCTCTTCTGTGGAACCAGCTTCCAGTTTGGATTCAGGAGACAGACACTATCTCTACTTTCAAGATTAGGCTTCAAACTTTCCTTTTTGCTAAAGCATATAGTTAGGGCTGGACCAGGTGACCCTGGATCCTCCCTTAGTTATGCTGCAATAGGTGTAGGCTGCCGGGGATTCCCATGATGCATTGGGTGTTTCTTCTTCACTCACTATGTGTTAATAGACCTCCCTGCACTGAAATGGCCTGTATTTGTATAGTGCTTTACAGCGCTCATTAGTTCTTATTAATCTCTGGCTCTCAGCAGCGTGACTTTGTCGTGTCTTCCCTAACCCCAGTCAGTTGCGGCAGATGGCCGCCCCTCCCTGAGCCTGGTTCTGCTGGAGGTATGTTTCTGTTAAAGGGTGTTTTATAAATAAAGTTGAATGTGTCACAGATTAAATCTACATCATGTGACATCACACGTACCTCTGACTCCTCACTAAACATCAGCGTCTTTCTAAAGCACTACAGGCTGCCCCTCTGCAGACTTCCTGAAGTCAGTCAATCAGAACAAACCCCCCTTAAAGGGAAGGCACTAAAACAGTTTGTTTTACGAGAATGGGGGGGGGGGGGGGGGGCAAGGAGCTGCAACTAGTAACAGACAAAGAAGGATTATTCTGATCTTTGAATCATGCAAAGGTGCTGCTGCAGGACAGTCTAAAAGTCTAATCCTGTCCTCACCTCAGTTTCACGGTCTGCAGAGGAGGCAAACTGTCTGTCAGTCTGTTGATCATGTATGAGGCAGCTAAGGATGAAGCTTCCTCTGAGTTTACCTGTGAGTTTACCTGTTCACTGTGGGAACTGTCAGCCCTCAGTCTGTCTGACAAGACTCAGCGATTTCCTGAGGTCTCTGCAGCTGAAATCTGTAAGTAAAAAGGAAAGCAGCTTCGACCAGCCTGTGGGGACGTTTGTAGGACGGTCGTCTCGTCCATCTTTCAGCAGGTGCAGCTTCACCGCAGAAGACTCTGTCCTCATCAGTCCACCTTGATGACATTGACGGGATCAGAGACACATGAGACAGATCGAAATCATAACTTTGTTTATGTGGTAACTTTAAAAACAGCAAACTCTGTTTCAGGTACATGTGTCAGTTTAAGAGGGGCGGGTGGATGACGTACAGAAGCGTGATTGGCAGTGATCAGTGGCGTCTCTCACTCACTAACACCTGCATTTCTTCCTCTTAACTCACCTGTCAGTCAAAGCTCAGCGTGCATCAGGCCCCGCCCACCTTCTCCGTCCCGATAAACGCGCTCTCTCCTTCACTCTCTCGCTCGCTCTATTTGGCGTTTCTCTGATTGGCTGTCAGTTTGACCAGCTGACGGTGCCGAGCGCTGATTGGCTTCTCTCTCTCCCCGTTCTCGGATTGTCAGGGGGCGTGTCGGTGCGCGCGGACAGGCAGTGGTCGGACTTTAAAATGGCGGAAAAATAAACGAAGAAAAAAAGTAAAAAAAACAAACAAACAAACAAAAAAAAACCGTGGACACGGAGGGAAGCCCCGCGGCTGTCCGGGACGGGCCGAACCGGGCGACAGGTTTCCATGAACTGCACCAGGTGAGCTGCTCAAATATTAAACTGCGCCACAGCCTTCATCCTCCTCTTCATCATCAGTCTGTGAACTCGAGCTGCAGGTCAGCCTGGCACTGATCGATAAGCGATGGTTCTGTCGGTTATTGGTTTCAAACATCGATCAGAAGAACCGCCGGGTCAGTCAGCTTTAAAATCGGAGAAGTGTTGAAATATTCATCACAGAGCTGCAGATTACAAATCAAGTCATCAATAATCTGGCTTTGACTGTTGACCATGCACTCAGTAATCAGATTACTCTGTCAGCACCGCTTCATGTGATATCAGAAACATGCAAACGTACCTGACTCGTGTTTGTGTGTCCGACATACCTGTTAGCTAAAGGTAACTAAGTAAAGATGCCCAATAATCAATCACTTGGTGGTTATTGGTTTCAAACATTGATCAGCAGAACCAGCCAATCACACTGCTGTATTGAAACCTGGCCCACAGACACACGCTGGAGTTTTTCTCACTTCCTGCATGAAAAAACGTTTGCATGTGACTGATTTTTAGACGCTGTATTAAGGCTCGACTTTTACCAGCTCTTTAATTTGAACTTGGACCTGCAGTTCTATGATAGCGTCCAGTTTGTGTGTTTTCTGTGTAAAATCACCTCTAAAGACACCTGGGCCTCCTGCGCTCTTCACCGTCTTCACACAGCCAAGTTTTTGAACAAAAGAAACGACAGGCAGGAAAGAGAATCTCTGAAAACCCACAGTCAGGTCTAAAGGTCAGTCCAGGACTCAGAAATGAGTGCTGGTCCTGTATGAGCACACCTGACGTACCTGCTTTTTAGGCAGTTTTAATGTATTAAGATCACAGAATGTTGACCATTTAATTCATTAACGAGGAAAGAATTATTTGATTGGTCACTTTTTCATCACGATTGATCACGGGCCGTCATCTCGAGCGCTCTGAACTTCGTCTGAGAGGCCATACGTAGTTCAGGTGTTTGGTGTTGCAGAGAGTCGTTATCTTCAGTGACTTTATTCAAATTAATGGAGATTTCTTCTTCTGCACTCTGAATACTGGCCCCCTCTGTCTTCCTCAGGGTCCTCCATGTCCTGAACCCTCGCCCCGGGGGCCCATCTCCCATCATGCCCATCGACGTGGCCGTAAGGATCTGCCTGGCCAGCTCACCTCCTCTGCGCTCCTTCCTCGGGAACTGCAACAAGCGCTCCTCATCCTCAGTCGCTCTGCTGCCGCATTGCCGACCGCTGCGACCCTGCCTTACCTCCGCGATGGCGACGGCACCATCAGCGGGCGCAGAGAGCAGCAGCGGCAGCCTGGGGCTGTTAAGGAGGAAGAAGAGGAAGACCGTGGTGTTTGCGGACTCGCGGGGTTTGGCACTCGCCACTGTCCACGTCTACAACGAGTGCGAAGATGAGGCGCTCAGCGAGCTGCTGACCGAGATCGAGGGTGCTGCCTCCGGACTGCACCTGGCAGACATCAAAGGTGACGGAGGAGGTCACTGATACTTAACAACAAACAAATCAGTAATCTATTAATCAATACATTTGTTCTGGAAGCTTCTTTGTGCCGGGTTGCTTACTCACAGCCTGTTTTTCGCTCTTCTTTTTGCATCCCTGAAGCAGTTGGGAAGTCAGAACATTTCAGCTGAGCTTCATGTTCTTTATTGACACCTTTCTTCATCTCCTCCTTCCAGATCCAGCAGATTGTGGTTCTTGCCTGGTTCTGGCCTTCACCCAGCCAGCCGCAGACTACCTAGACTTGAGGAGTCGTCTCAAAGCCCAGCAGGTGTGCTTGGAGACCTGTTCAGTCCAGGAACACCTGCTCTCGGGTACTGTCCAGGTCCGAAACATCTGCTTTGAGAAGTCTGTCTGGGTGCGGATCACCTTTGACTCTTGGTGCTCCTTCCAGGACGTTCGCTGTCAGTACCTGAACAACGTCTACGGTTGCCCCGACACCGACACCTTCTCATTCTCCATCGCACTCCCAGAGCTCCTCAAGCCCTCTGGAAAAGTGGAGTTCTGTATCCGGTACCAGACTCAGGACCAGACGTTCTGGGACAACAACCTTGGGAACAACTATCGGCTGGCAACGGCCGATCGAAACAGTCGGAGCACGGCCGTTAAGAGTCCAGCTGGAGTACCGTTCCAGAGCGACCGCAGCGGAGACAAGAGAGATGAGATCCATTCGGACTTTGATCCGTTTGGAAGCCCTCGGACATCAGCAGGAATCTTTCCTGAATGGCAGAGCTGGGGCCACATAGAGACCACCCCCTACTGGTGAGACTGTCACAAGACACATTTTTAGGTCACACTCACTGGCTTTTATGATGTACAAGATCCACTCCAGCACTAAAGAAACACTTTATCCTCCAGCTGTGATCCAGATGTTTGTAGGATTCACTGCGCACTTCCTCACTTTACCTCACAGGAGTTCTCAGACAGATGTTTACCTCTGGATCTGTCTCATACTCTTTTACCCCATGCACCCAAAAACTGAACCTTTAACTTACACCCTGGTTCCCACGATCCCGGCGCCTAGCCGGATACCACCCGGGGCTCCTTCATACGCAGCACAGAGAGGCAGTCAGGAGGAACCAGGAGTTCCAAAGGGCTTTAAACCAGCATCCAAAGGAGACTTTGAACCGCGAGATGAGCTGACAGGCTTAAGATTCAGTGCTTTCTCAGAAGCTCCCAAAGATCCGTAATCAGCGCCTTACAAACTTTTTTCCTCTGGTCTGCATGTTCTTCTTCTTCTTTTGGGTTTCACAGGACTTGGATGACCTTCACGTCTTCATGAGCATCCTTCTCTGGAGGACTCTGAAACACCAGCATGGTTAATGTAAGGGTTCCTGAGGGGCTCACCTTTTTTGGGTTGTTTTATATGAACTGAATCGCTTCTGTCGTCAGGACACAGCTTTGAGTTTCCTCGGTTCATGAACTCGACCGTGACGATCAGTGTTGTGCTGTAACAGGTCAGATTCAGGAAGTGTTTTAGCCGTTACTTTAGACGGCACGCACGTGACTCACTGCTAGTTATTATGATGATGGCAGGGTTTATGGAGGCGGAGCTGTGGCCACCTGAGCTGCTGCTGGTTTAGCTGGCACACCCTGTGGTCCGTCTCTGTTCAGACTGGTTTGTCGCTCTCTTATCGGAGATTTTTTTTGTTGCAGTTGTTCGCTACTGTGTCGACTCGGAATCGCTATAGTTATGTCAGTGAGCTTAGACTAACCGTTCTCGAGTCTGAACTTGTTTTAATGCTGAGATCTTGTAATATCTGACCTTTGACCTGTGACTTGGACCCTTCAGGGACTGGACCAGCTTTAGTCAGAGCTGTGCCTTCACGTCTCCCTGTGGGGATCCTGAGTTCCTGAAAATGTTAGCTTCATAGGCTAGTCCTTGAGCTAAAGTCACATGACCTCATACATGACCAGATTCAAAGGTTAGCCTGATGACGCCGCAAACTTGTCCGACTGGTCAATGTCAAAACTATGGCTCATCTGTTACCGGGCAGATTTTAGCCATGCTTTTCCCCTCACTGATGTAGCTTTAAACGGTCAAAGGTCAGGAAAGCCTTGTCACGTTTAGTTGTTTTACTCTGACCCTCTGCTATGGGCGGAGTCACGTGACCTTTCACTTCCTCTTTGCTCCTGAAACCTTTACTGAACACTCCAGTGCTCTTACCTGTGTGTGCGTGTGTGTGCATGCGGGGACCATGTGACAAGAAGTAAGAGGGAAATGTGTTTAAAGTGAACGATGATGATGTCGATACTGATGGGCCCTGAAGTGTTTCCTGAAGGGCTTGTGCTGCGTTCAGGTGCTGTCAGCCCTGAGGCTTGGAGTTTTTGTATGAGCGACTGTATCGGGGGGTGGGGGCACAGTTCTGATTGTCCCTAACCACAGAAACCCGCCCTCGGCTCTGACTTATTGTATTTAACTTGGTTAGCTCGTGAGCTAACTAGCTGCTAGCACTGTAGCAAGGCTGTAATGTAATGTGAAATGTAATGATGATGTCTGTACCAGGAAGTGATGTAAGCAGGGAGTGTTTGTCTGTTCCTATTTTTGTGTATCATTTCATAATAAAAGTCTAACATTTGTAAAGTTTGATTCTCGCTTACTTTATTCTGAAAAACTGACATCATATGAAGAGATGAAAGATAAATAATGAATAATTGTTTTAAATTGGGATGTTTTCACCTGAAAGTGTCCTTGTTGTTCAACCAACTCTGAGGGTTTCAGTTAGGTTCAATAAACTCGAACATGCTCTCTGGGACAGGAGGAGGCTGGCGTGATGAGATGTGAGCTGATGGCTGTAAGCGTGATTAACATTCCTGGTTTTGTCTGATTAGAGTCCAGCTGACTGAACCGAGGGGAGAGGACGGTCAGCGAGTCAGAGCGGCCAATGGATCGAGCAGAATCTGTTCAATTAACAGGAAGTGAGATGCACGGTCTGTATAAGTTATTGATCCAGAGTGTGTGTGCGTGTGTGTGTGTGGATAGTTTCCACTGAGGGAGATTTATGCTTATATAAGCTTGTGCGCGCAGACGGGAAGTTAAATCTGGTGCTGTCAGATGCGATGTGGATTACATCGCTGCTGTCACATGACCTCAGAGGCCGTGAAGCTGTTTCTGTGCGTCCCTGGGTTGGCTGTAGCTGTACCACCACCTCTTCCTCCTGAGAGCAGCTTGTGTCCACAGGATGTTTTGAGTCTCATTCTCAGGCTGGAGTCACATGACCCCACACTGCTCATCACTTTCATGAGGTTTAAATATTAAAGAAGTGGAGCTGCTGTCTGACCCCAAGATTCAACTTTATTTAAAGCCTTCTTTCAGCGCTTTATTTTGAAAAGCTTTGTGAGGTTTAAAACAAAGCGTCCTCATCCTGCTGCTGTGGATTCATTGACCTGTAAAATCATCGATGTATCTTTTTGAGTTTTAAGTGAAAACTGATTGAACTGCTTTTTCATTTTTAGAACACTGCGATTGGCTAATGTCAGCGCTGACGGCACTCATCTGTTGCCAGGCAGACTTCAGCCATGCTGAGCCCTGACGTGCAGTTTGAACTTGACAGTAAACTTCAGATTATCCCATTTATATAAGAGGATCATCATCATAATGACTTGAATTCAGGCGTCTGATTGGCTCCTGACCTGAAGCCCATTTACTGATAATTTGATCCTTGGATCAATAATACCCAATAAGTTGACAGCATTGCGTAGACGTCTTCAGCACATGAAGTAAAGTCAGGAAACCATGGAGAAGTGGGAGGAGTCTGTTTCTGATCTGACCAATAAGGGGTCAGCGCTGGGATGTGAGGAGTCTAACTGTTAGCACGCTGAGGCTAACAAACATGTTTGATAAGAAAGTGATCAGTTACTGAGCATTTTTGATGTACTCTGATTACTTTCAGCATGTAATGTTAGTGCAGGTCACCTGTCCGTGGTTCTCCTCCTGAACGAGTTTGAAACATTTAATGAAATATTTTCACTGCTCCTGCTTTACTTCCTTGTTTATTTTCCATTTATCTCCTGATTTATTTACTTCCTGCCCAAATGGAGCAGCTGCTTTTTATCAGGAAGTTTGAGCCTTTTAGACGAGGCTCCATGTTTCTCACTGAGCGCTCTCTGCAGGCAGAGAAGAAGCTAACGTCTGCACGTCTGGAAGAACAGAGGTCTCTGAGGCCCATACCAGGAACGCTGACATCAGAGGCATTCAACATTTACATCAATATTTCAAATTCACATTTTAATGATCCCTGAAAACAAAATCTGACGAACCAAAACAAAGTTAAAAAAAAAAGACAAATTGATCAATAAAACAATCTGATCATCTCTGTATTGCTTCCATGATCCAGCTGATACTCTGACATCACTTCCTGTTGCTGAGCACTCAGAGCTCTTTTCGTGGCTTGTTTAACCCTGAAGATCGCAGAGGTCACGACCGCGACCTGCCTCCAACCATCAGCTGTTTCAAAGGCTCCACAGAAAGATTTGAACTTGGATTTAAAGAGCTACAGCTGATCTGAGACCAGCTGGGCGGTTGTTCCAGAGGTGCAGACACGGGGAAGGCACGGCGCCATTTCAGATGACCTTTAACTGCAGGATGGTCAGGAATGTGTGGACGCAGCAGACACGCTTTGTTCTGTAGTCACCGGGAGTCGACGCATCGCAGCAGTCATGTGACCTCTCTTTTTTGGTACCAGTCTGCAGCTTTTTAGACTCCTTGTAAGAGAGATGAGCGTGCGATGTGTTACAGGAGTCCAGCCTCGAGGCATCAGAAGCAAGTCTGATGGTTTTTAAAATGATTTCTGTCAAATGTCAGATTATCCCAAAGTGTGAATCAAAGCATCCTTCAGCAGACCTAAGAAACCGGTTCAATCATAAATAAATCTCTTCCTCCTCAGCGTGTCTATGAAGCCCGAACCTCAGAAACTTCAGACTCTAATTTTCTTTTTAGTCACTGTGAACTGAACGATTGATTATAAATTGCTACTGAAATGTCTGCATGACACCAAATCATGTGTATTTTTCTTACATGGAGAGAATCAGATTCAATTAATTGTTTGATTGATTTTGTGATGATCAGTGAAGAGAAACAAAGAGATCATCAGGAAGTGAAACACGAAGAGGAGGAACTCTGAAACCTATCAGACAGGAGGAAGAGGAGATGATGAGGCAGCAAACTGCAGGTCTGCTGAAAGTTTTTGTTCTTTTCAAAGCTAAAACAATCAAACTTGCTTTGCCCTTATTCATCATGAAAGTGATGAATAAGGGCGACCGTGGCTCAGGGGGTTGGGAATCGCATCTGTAACCGGAAGGTCGCTGGTTCGATCCCTGGGCTCTCTGTCCTGGTCGTTGTGTCCTTGGGCAAGACACTTTACCCTACTTGCCTACTGGTGTTGGCCAAAGGGGCCGATGGCGCGATATGGCAGCCTCGCTTCTGTCAGTCTGCCCCAGGGCAGCTGTGGCTACAACTGTAGCTGCCTCCACCAGTGTGTGAATGTGAGAGTGAATGAATAGTGGCATTGTAAAGCGCTTTGGGTGCCTTGAAAAGCGCTATATAAATCCAATCCATTATTATTGTTATTAATAGAAACAGCTGAGCCTGCCTCGGTGCTGTCATTCAGTCCAGCCATGTTCTCTATCTGTGGGGGTGCACACTGTGCAGGGGCCTGTCCTCCACCATGGTTCTCCTTGCTCCTCTTTCTCAGGTTTCTCCTGCCTAATGTATTCACTGATCACGTAGTCAGTTGTATAGATACATCTCTAATAATCAGCTATGTACCACAGGCCTTCAAGCTGGCTGTAGTTAAACCTTTACTCAAAAAGCATCTCTAGACCCAGCAGTCTTAGCTAATTATAGGCCAATCTCCAACCTTCCTTTCATATCAAAAATCCTTGAAAGAGTAGTTGTCAAACAGCTAACAGATCATCTGCAGAGGTTTATTTGAAGAGTTTCAGTCAGGTTTCAGAGCTCATCACAGCACAGAAACAGCTTTAGTGAAGGTTACAAATGATCTTCTTATGGCCTCTGACAGTGGACTCATCTCTGTGCTTGTCCTGCTAGACCTCAGTGCAGCGTTCGATACTGTCGACCATAATATCCTATTAGAGGGAGGGGGGAGGATGAGAGAAGAAGAGGCAGCTGCAACGTAAAGACCCAGAATAACTCCAGCTTTGTGTCTTTTTCATTGTAGCTGAAGTCCGGGACAAAATGTTCCTTTTTCACCTCAATACCATTTTCTTCTGTTTTAATTTAATTTTATATATTTATATAGCACATTTAATTACAACAGGAGCGTTGACCAAAGTGCTGTACAAGAATACAACATACATAATAAAACAACTTAGAGTATTGATAGCAAACACCAAATATGAATTAACAAATAACTCTCATGCTGTATTAAAAGCCAGTAAATAAAAATGTGTTTTAAGATAAGATTTAAAAAGATTGACAGTGAAAGCCTGTCTGATGTGTAGGGGTAAATTACTCCACAGCTTAGGTGCTGCGACTGCAAATGCTCGATCACTATGAACCAGCCTCGACCTTGGTACGGCTAAAAGCAAAAGATCACTTGATCTAAGAGATCTAAGGGGGTATAAGTCTGCAAGAGCTCAGACAAATACCCGGGAGCCTGTCCATTCAGGGCTTTGTAGGTCAACAAAAATGTTAAAGTTAATTCCGAAGTGGACAGGGAGCCAATGGAGAGAGGCGAGCACCGGGGAAATGTGTTCACATCCTTTAGTACGTGTCAGAAGACGAGCTGCAGCATTCTGGACCAACTGCAGCCTTGCCAGGCAGGTCTGGCTGACTCCAGCATATAAGGAGTTACAATAGTCCAGCTGGGATATAATGAAAGCATGAATCGCTCGTTCAAAGTTTTTAAAAGATAAAAATGATCACCTTAGATAAAAGGCTCAGTTTGAAGAAAGACCGCTGTACGACTGAGCTCAGCTGTTTTTCAAAGGTGAACTTGCTGTCAAATATAACCCCAGATTTTTGGCATGAGATTTGACAAAAGGCTCAAGACTGCGCAGGTTAACATTAGAGGTGCTGGGATAGCCGCTTGGTCCAAAAATTAGCACTTCGGTTTTGTTCTCATTGAAGTTAAGGAGGTTAGAGGCCATCCAGGATTTAACTTCACCGAGACACTGAAGTAAGGGTTCTAGTGAGGCAGGACTGTTTCCCTTCAGCTGAAGATAGATCTGAGTATCATCGGCATATGAATGAAAACAAATGTTACATTTTCTAAAAATTAGGCAGCATATAAATGGAGAACAATATTGGCCCCAGTATAGATTCACCGCACCTGCTGTTTGATGAGCAGAAAGGTAGGGTGAGCATGGGATGAAGCTTTCTGTTGACCCGCAGCTTAATAAGATAAGATAACCTTTATTAGTCCCACACGTGGGAAAGTGGTTTTGTCACAGCAGGAAGTGGACAGTGCAAAAGTTATGAAGCAAAAATTAGAATACAATGCAAATAATATACTGTACACAACTGTACAGAATAGAATGAAATAAAATACTATATACAGTAGAATAAAATATACAATAGCATAAAAATAGAATGCAAATTCTATATACAACTGAGTAAAAATACAACTTTGTCAGAAGTTTGTACAGTTTGATGCCGTAGGCTGATTCTGCGAGTCAACATCACCATTTGGCGTAATTATTGGTGTAACACTTTGTGAGTCGCAGGCATGTTCGTCTGCGCAGTCTGAGCACTTGTTAGGGCCCGAGCACTAAAAGTGCGAAGGCCTTATTGTATCTTTTATTGATTTGATTTTATTGATTAGCATCTCAGTGAATACAGAACAAAGATCTACCACAAAGAAAGAAAGCACGAGACAAGGCTAATCAAAAGGTCTTGGCTGAAGCTTTTGCTTATTACGCCAACCCTTTAACAAAAGATCTTTTTGTATGCAGCTCCTGTACACAGGGCTCGAAGCAAAGAATAAAACAAAGCAAAAACAAACAAACAAAAAAAAAGTTTCCCCCTTAGAAAGGTACCTACATCAAAGCAAAAGAGTCAAGAGTTTCAGTTTTATTATTTTTGCTCTTTTCATTCTTGATTTATATATTTTTCTAATATTTTTAAACATGTTTTTAAACCAGGAGAATGAACTCCACCTTTTTAAATCCCTGTCAGAACTATTCCACAGGTTACCTCCTCTAACAGAAACACATCTCTGCTTTATATTTGTCCTCATCTTGTTTTCCTTAAAGAAATCTGTTCCCCTTAAGTCATATTGACTCTCTCTGACTTTGAACAGCTTCTGAGTACTGGGGCAAAGCAAGTTATTTTGTGCTTTATACATTATCTGTGCCATTTTATATAGAATAGAATAGAATAGAATAGAATTCAACTTTATTGTCATTGCACATGCACAGGTACAGGGCAACGAAATGCAGTTTGCATCCATCCAGAAGTGCTTTAGTGATATAGATATATTACAATATATATTAGCAATAATATAGATATGTGAGTATATTACAGAAATGGGTCTATTATGTTATAATGTACACGGTATGAAGTATGTTGTGAATATTCTATAACTATAAGTATGTACAGGCTGTAGTGAGTACAAGCTATGTACAGGCTATGAACAGGATATAAATATGAAAAACTATACAGAATATGAAATAAATAACTTTACAGAATCTGAGATATACAGCTATACAGAAATGGGAACTATGCAAGTTGTAAACAGTTGTAGAATTAAAGATTATCGAATGTACAGAATGATTATTTACACAGAGCTATACAGTAGTGCAGTTAAGATAAGTGAGGGTGTAGATAGTTTCTACAGAGGTATATAAAGTGCTGGTGGTTGTGAGTGGTGGTTCAGTCCATGTTATTATTGTGTGTTTGAGGGTACAGTTGTCCATTGTGGGTGTGTGTATGTTCAGTCCATGAGTTAACGTGGGTCAGATGTCAGGAGGCAGAGTTCAGGAGTCTGACAGCTGTGGGGAAGAAGCTGTTCCGGTACCTGGTGGTCTTAGTCCGGAGGCTCCTGTGGCGCCTCCCAGAGGGCAGGAGGGTGAAGAGTCCATGTGATGGGTGACTGGGGTCTTTGATGATTTTCCCAGCCCTTTTCAGACACCGCTTCCTGTAGATGTCTTTTATGGCAGGAAGTGGTGCTCCGGCGATGCGCTGGGCAGTTTTCACGACCCTCTGCAACGCCTTCCGGTCCGAGGCAGAGCAGTTCCCGTACCAGACTGTTATACAGTTGGTCAGGATGCTCTCGATGGTGCAGCGATAGAAGTTCACCAGGATGTCTGAGGACAGGTGGTTCTTCCTCAGAGTCCTCAAGAAGAAGAGGCGCTGGTGAGCCTTCTTGACCAGCTTGGAGCAGTTGGTCGTCCAGGTGAGATCCTCGGAGATGTGGACTCCCAGGAACTTGAAGCTGCTCACACGCTCCACAGCCGTCCCCTTAATGTGGATGGGTGGATGTGGGTCAGCATTCCTCCTGTAGTCCACGATGAGCTCCTTGGTCTTCTCGGTGTTAAGCAGCAGGTTGTTTCTGTCGCACCACTCAGCCAGACGATCCACTTCCTCCCTGTAGGCGGAGGAAGTGGATTTATCCAACTAAATCGTAAAATTTCAGGGTATTCAGATTAATAAACACAATGTTAGTTGGTTCTATATAGTTTGATTGGTTTATAATTCTTATAGCTCTTTTTTGTAACTTGAAAATATGAAGAGTGTTCGTTTTATATGCATTAGCCCATATCTCCAGACAGTAAGTCATATATGGAAGCAACAGAGTGCAATAAAGTGTGTATAAAGATTTTTTGTTCAGGACATGCTTTGTTTTATAGAGAATAGCAATGGTTTTTGACATTTTTGTTTTCACATGGTTTATATGAGACTTCCAACTCAGCTTATCATCAATCATCACTCCAAGAAATTTTATTTTCATTCACTCTTTCAATTTCAATTCCATTAACCCTGATTTTAGAGACATTTTTCATTTGTCTAGTGCCAAAAATAATCAATTTTGTTTTCTTTATATTTAACGAAAACTTATTTACATCAAACCAGTTTTTTAATATATTTAACTCCTTTTCCGCTGCAGTCAGAAGCTGTTCTGGGTTTTTACCTGAGCAGTACAGAGTGGTGTCATCAGCAAACAATACACATTTTAACAGTTTGGAAACACTACATATGTCACCTTATAAATACTAACCCCTTCCTCTTTCAAAAGAGTCTCCAAAATTACTGCAACACTTTCCCATTTATTTGGCCCAAATTCCCTGCCAAAAGCACCTCCAATCCCACGGCCCATCTCTAACAATGCAAGAGATGAAACCAACCAGACATCCAGCAAAACATGAAACTGTTCTGGAGTGCTGAGCAGGTTCATTCATTCAAGACGTTAACACCGGTGGCAGCAGTGGACGGACCTCTATTTGCTCCAGCAGCTGTGTGAGAGTCAGCAGATCGCTACAAACTGAAGATCATATGCAAGTTTTGGAAATTAAATTATGAATATTAACTTTGCTTTAAAACACAAAAATTTTAACTCATCTCAACATTCATTCAAACACATGACAAACTAATTGACACACCTGAGTCACTCACTTTCTTAAATCCACTCGCTCTCACAAGCTCGACTCCATCAGTGGCTGTTTGTTATATTAGCCACACTTATACACACTGCATGTAACTGCAAACGCTCTTCAGCCATGTTGATGTGTTACCTATATTGGCTGGAAATGTTCATTTCCAGACAACAGACACAGGCAGACTATGCTTACATGTTACAACACTGGTGAAATTTTTATGTGTAATATATTTGTTCAAGACATTTCTTTGTTATGGGAAACATTTTGAAATCATCATGAGCAACAGGAGCGGTGATTTCTATAACTGCCACAAGTTAATCTGTAGTGGTTTTGGTATCAATGTGACAGGAAGTAAATACGGGCCAGTATCGCCGATACCGATACTTTTCAATTAATAAGGTGGATGCGTCATTGAATTGCTAAATGTGAATTAATTTTCATGACCTTGAGTGGTTTTTGTGATATTTTCTTTTTTATTATTAAATAGTTAAAACCCAGGAAATAATTAGGACAAAGCTTCTAATTAGAAAATGCTTTATTGTGGCGGGGCATGGCCTGCGATGTCCATCTCACCTGCACGCCGGATTGTACCCTGTGCTCTGCTTGTGTTGTTGTAGGTGGTGAGATGAATGAACACAGGCTGCGTCCCATCATGCTTTAAACAAGCTGTAGTTCAGCCTCTTCTTAAAATACACAATCTGGACACAACTGTTCTGTCCAGTTACAGGCCAATCGCAAAGCTTCCTTTTCTGTCTAACGTCTTGGAGAACGTGGTCTCCTTACACGTGCAGGCCCACATTGATTTTAACAAATTCTCTGAAAAATTTCAATCTGGTTTTAAATCACTACATAGCGCTGACACGGCACTTAAGGGTTTTTAATGATATTCTTGTCCTGTTTTTCTTCTCTCGCCCCAACCAATCACAGCAGATGGCCCCGCCCCTCCCTGAGCCTGGTTCTGCCAGAGGTTTCTTCCTGTTAAAAGGGAGTTTTTCCTTCCCACTGTCGCCAAAGTGCTGCTCATAGGGGGTCATATGATTGTTGGGCTTTTCTCTGTATCTATGAAGCGCCTTGAGGTGACTTTTGTTGTGATTTGGCGCTATATAAATAAAATTGAATTGAATGATATTCTTTTAACGCGGGACTCTGGCAGCCCTGCTGCCCTTTTATTGTTGGACTTGTCAGCAACTCTTAACACGGTCGACCACGACATCCTGTTATCACGACTAGAATTTCACGGCTGCCCTAAAAGGATCTGCTCTTGTTTGCAATGCTGTGGTTTCGACTCGCCGCTCCTGTGTCAGTGCAGGCACACTTTGCTCCCCCTCCCCCCTCTTGTGTTTAGATGTTGCGTCGTAATGTGATGTGACTTAGACGCTTTGGGGGTTGTTGTTTACATATTATTTATATTTCCACCAGTTGTTTTTGTTGAGAGTTTTAATTCAAGTTTTTGTATTATAGTTTCTTGTTTGTTTTAATTTGTTTACTGGTTTGCTTGCACTTTTTAAAAGAAGAAAGTGTACTTTATTGGTCCCCGTGGGGAAATCCCTCTCTGTATTTAACCCATTCACTCAGTGAAGCAGTGGGCAGCCATTGGGCGCCCGGGGAGCAGTGTGTAGGGACGGTACCTTGCTCAGGGGTACCTCAAAATAGCCGTTCAGTGGATTCGAACCACTGACCTTCCGATCATGGGGCCACCACTCTACCTACTGAGCTATCCCTGCCCATTTTTTTTGTTTCTTAAAAAAAAGAAAAAGAATTGATAACTGTGAACCACCACGGCAGACCCGATGGCATTTTCATGCTTCGCAGCATCGTTTATTATTACAATAATCACACGGTTGCTGTTACAGTACGTTCAATGGCTGCAGCTCTCCCGCTGCCAGCCGTACACATCACCACCAACAGCAACACAAGCAGAGCGCAGGTTTTAAGCAGCGAGGTGTGATTGTAGAGGCCGTGCAGGTGAGGTCATATCTGTTGACATATCTCCAAAAATGCACGTCATTGTGGAGAAACTGCACAGCGCAGCACAGTGGTGTTGTATGCGTGAGATCGGATCCACGACTGTGACAGAAAAGCCGATCAGCTGATCATTGATCATTTTCATGATTGAAGTAGCAACAGGAGAGGGAGGGGCTCCATATATCAGTTGTTAAGCTTAATGTGGGAATGCTTTACAAACATTCAGAGATGAACTGTACTGGTATCGGTCCGATCCAGTAATTTAGGTCAGTATCGGACCGATACGTAATATTGGATCGGTCCATCTCCACGCTGAACTCAACCCTGAGCCAATGTCGTTGTATTGATCATCCTCCGGAAATTAAAAACACAGTTCTCCACTTCATCTGTGGAGGACGAGAATATGACTATAGCATCTCAAAGGTCAAAGGGTATTCTCCTTTAACAACCGAAAACTCGGTAATGACCAAAATATTAGGCACGTTCTGCCCTCTTCTGCTTGTGTGACTGAAGATGCAGTTCAGAAATGTCACCACTAAATGGAGGCAAACGAATGTCAAAATGGAACTTGAGCCTCACTGGGCTGAGATTCACATTACAGGGCAAGACAAACAGAAACACACACAAAATAATCATTTTAAAAAGTGAAAACAACAATAACAATGTCCTTCTTGCGATGCATTATGGGTCCTCATAATGGCACCTTTTTTTTCAGTCATAACTCGGCTTCCATACCTCCCACATCTAGCACATGCTATATTGCCCCATGGCATTAATTATCCATAAAATCTCTGTAAGAATAAAATGAAGTTTTGAAGAGTGTTCATATTTAAGTACAGGGTTTAAAAGTAAGTGGAACCTGAACCACATTAAGTGCTAACATCACTAATGTCACATAACTTTACTGACATGTGGCCAAAAGTCATGTGTAAATGTTCTTTCATATTGGAATATGTCTGTGAAGGTTCTCAGTCATCCAGGTCATCGTAGTCTAAGGAGCTTGCAAAGAAAAGCGTCTGGACTTTAAGTTGCTTGAAGACGTTTCACCTCTCATCCGAGAATCATATTGGAACATTTGCATCGTGACATAAAACTCTTACTTACTGTTAAAGGTTTACTCTTCTTTCTTTCTTTCTTTCTTTCTTTCTTTCTTTCTTTCTTTCTTTCTTTTATATTATCCACCTTATAAACAGTACCTCAAGTGGTTGTTGATCAATGGTCTTGACAATTTACATATAATTGATGAAGGAACTGACCTCACAGTCCATTGTTCCCTCCGTGGTGCTACTTTCAGTCATTATGCAAATGTCCTGTTTATGAGGTTGAAACCTGCAGTCACCTGATGATGATGAAACATTTCTCCCACTGAAAACGTCCAGATGAACAGAATCAACTGTTTGGGTTGACTGACCTGGATGATTGAGCATCCATCAGGACAGAAAAGAAACAACCATTACTTTCTTCAAAGCCATGATCTCAAACTCATCTTCAAATAGAAGATTTTCTCCCCATCTGCTTTTATACTTTTTAAAAATAGCTCACCAGTAGATTAATTCTAAGGTACACTGTGGTTTTTCTCCTTTCCTTCCTTTTTCAGAATAGAATAGAATAGAATAGAATAATCCTTTAATTGTCCCACAAGGGGAAATTTGGTTGTAACAGCAGCCAGAAAGACACATATACAACAAACAGGACACAGGACAGAAACATACATGATTTTTCTTACATATTTACATTAAGGACAGTGGTTACTATAAACAGAGTACTGTACAGTTATTAAATAAAATAAAATTAACTACAGATAAGAGGCAAAGCAGGTTGTAGTGCTGGTTTTGTGTTGTGTATTTCTCCCATTGTTAGTTTTATTGTTTTGTTCAAGTTAGTTTTTTTATTTTACCTCACCAAATGGACCTATAACAGAAATAAATGGATAAATAATGATTAATCTTAGTTTGACCACATAATGATAATCCCTTCATCTGTGTCTATTCTTTGATAAATCATATAATAACTAATTGGCCTCTTAAATCCTCCCTGTTTTTTTGTCTTCATCCCCTTTCTGTTTAGGAAGGAGGGTTAGCTTCATGACGTGGACATTTGTGACATGGGCGTGGGGGACACCCGTTTGCTAATGCACTAGACCCACAAACAGTGGCAATATAAGACCTTGTTTCCCTTTAACCCTTTATTATCTTTCTGAGAAGACTGAGAAAGGCCCGGCTTCCACCACCGATCCTGACCACCTTCTATAGAGGAACTATCGAGAGCATCCTGAGCGGCTGCATCACTGTCTGGTTTGGGAACTGTGCCATATCAGACCGCAAGACCCTACAGCAGATAGTGGGAACAGCAGAGAAGATCATCGGGGTCTCTCTCCCCTCTGTTGAGGACATCTACACCACACACTGCATTCGCAAAGCCACCAGCATTGTGGCTGATCGGACACACCCCTCTCACACACTCTTCACACTCCTGCCATCTGGAAAAAGGTACCGAAGCATTCGGGCACACACATCCAGACTGTGCAACAGCTTTTTTCCACAAGCCACCCGTCTCCTCAGCAAAAAGGGACTGACTGATAAACACACACACACACACACACTAACATTATCACTCAGCTTAACTCAACTACCTCAAAACATTGAGACTGGACTGACTAATCAACACAAGCGCAAACACACTGACCTACACCACCAAACCATCGCACACACCAACCTGTAAATGCTCTTTTGCACAATATTATTACTGGACTTTCTGCACTAACTTCTGCACTTCGTAATCTTTGCTGCTACACTAAGGAATGTTTACTGTTTCCTGTTTATCCTTAGATAGTTAGATAGTTTTTTGTTAATTTATGTTGTAATTTGTGTTAGGTCAGTCTGTCTTGTCTCTGCTAGCCAGCTAACTAGGCCTCTTAGTTAGCTAGTTTAGAGTTTTTCTGTTAAATGATGTTGTAAATTTATGTTGCATGTAGCACCTTGGTTCCTGGAGGAACGTTGTTTCGCCTCACTGTGTACTGTTAAACTGTATATGGTTGAAGTGACAATAAAGCCAACTTGACTTGACTATTGTGAATAAAAAACAAACTGGACAGTTGGGGCAAGGAGCTACCAAAACCTTTTCTGTAATTTTACACATTTATTTAGTTTAATTTAGTTAAATTTTTTAAAGACTCATGCTGACAGATTTCTTTCTTTGGCGCACCACTTTTTTCTTTATCATGTAGAAAAACAGTTAAATATGTAACTTCTTTACACTCACATAAAGGGGAGATTCACTGGTCCAGCCCACTCAGGATTAAAGTAGTCTCTATGACGCCCATCTTATAACTCTGCATAGTCACATTTTTGCAACGGGGGGTTCCACACGCTAACTCGCTCACGCTCCGAAAGGCAGGTTGGGTAACAAGGCCGGGGAAACTGTTCACAGAAGAGGGAAGCTCACAACTAGGAAACAAACTCAAGGAGAAAATGCTTAAGAGACTTCACAAAAGCTAGAATCTTAGCACTAATGTGTCTAGCACGTTAGTGCGATCGTGGCTCAAGAGTTGGGAGGTCGCCTTGTAATCGGAAGGTTGCCGGTTCGAGCCCCGGCTCGGACAGTCTCGGTCGTTGTGTCCTTGGGCAAGACACTTCACCCGTTGCCTACTGGTGGTGGTCAGAGGGCCCGGTGGCGCCAGTGTCCGGCAGCCTCGCCTCTGTCAGTGCGCCCCAGGGTGGCTACAATGTAGCTGCCATCACCTGTGTGTGTGGATGACTGGATATGTAAAGCGCTTTGGGGTCCTTAGGGACTAGTAAAGCGCTATATAAATACAGGCCATTTTAGCACAATCATCCAGCGACAAGAGAATCTGAGCCCCGGCCTTAAATGGCACAGGAACACAACAGCAGAGTAATCGAGACAGGTGCGTGGACCAAAGCCCGCAGTGATGAGAGACACATATGTAGACTTACGGGGCCGGCTGGGCAGACACAGTGACCATGACAACATTGTTTTTTGGACACCACTCAGACAGCCAGCAATGTGGCTAAACGTGTCATGCAGTGGGGGGCTACAGTACTTCAGATGCACTGGCCATAGAGGCCTGGCTAGCTATGACTTTTCAATGCCAGGGTCTCCAATTCAGCAATCCTGGTCTCCAGAGCTGCAAACAGGCTACATTTATTACAAGTATAGTTAAATATAGTAATTAGCAGGCAATCTGGATAAAGCAGGTCCAGATTACACTATGAAATAAGATGTTATCGCAAAGTTTATATTATATAAGTTATATAAGCAAGTTTAAAGGCGTTTGGCTTGTTGGCACTGTAAATCTGATGCTTCTTCAGTCTGAGCTGTGAGGAAATAAAAATGTTAACGACAAACAACAACAGGAACTTAGAGTCCAACTCTGAACTCTAGAGAGGAGAAAAGTTTGACAGTCAAAGATACAATCTTATTGATTTTAGTTTGTCTGCAGCCACGTTTGTGTTGTACTGTCACACACTAACACTAGGTTTGGATTTTCATTTGAAGCTGCTGTAAACATGTCTGCTTTAGTTTCTGTGTCTGTTTTCAGGTGATAAGGCTGCTCTGAAGTCATTTCCTCCTCTGGGACAAAACAGCACTGATTGGCTGCACAGTTCCAGATGAGACGCACACAATGGGCAATCCTTCTGCGTTTGTTTTTCTACTGCTGGATGTGGGGTGTAACCATGGTGACAAGGAGTTGCCATGGGGATTCTACATCCCTCTCATGTTTTCAGTCAATGACATCATTAAGCTTAAGTCCCACCTCCAGCTACAACCATAAATGACAGCAGACACCTGTGTGTGTTACAGTGTATGTTACTATGTTACCATGTATAGATCTATATGTTACACTGTGTGTTGTGCTTGCTGTGTGAGATACACTGTATGTGTTACAGTGTGTGTTTTATAGTGTGTGTGTGTTTCCATATGTGTCTCTTATAGTTTGTATGTGTGTTTTACCGTGTGTATATAACTGTGTGTGTCTGTGTTTATGTGCGTGTTATAACTGTGTCTACGTCTGTGTTACAACTGGCTCACAGGTGGTAACATAGAATGGTGTCAATTGAATGGGAATTACCTTGTAGGCAGTGTTGGGAAGGTTACTTTTAAAATGTATTCCACGACAGATTACAGATTACAGATTACATGCCGCAAAATGTAGTTTGTAACGTATTTCATTAAGTTACTTAATAGGAGTAATTTATTCCCAATGCTTTGGATTACTTAATATATTATCACTTATTACTTATTACTTTGTGCACCTACATGAATGTACTATTGCTGTGTGATTTATTACTATTATTGAAGGTTACTCTCCACACCAACACCAGCTAGATGTTTAAATCTTACTATAAATGAGTAACAGTAGGTGGACATTAGGTAAGGCTGCACTTCTTGCAGTGATCTCGTGTAGAAAACTACTCTGTATCAGTAATGCTTTCTTTTTGTCTGCAAATAATCATGTGGAACTGCACATGATTATTTGCAGCGATCAGGTTGTTAATGCAACAGCTTGTTAATACGTGGAGAGGCTTTTAAAATTTATCCTGGCTTCTACGGGCAACCAGTGAAGCTGCTGAAGAACAGCTAATATGAGCTCTTGACGGAGTAGAGTTATGACCCGAGCTGCAGAGTTTTGGAGAAGTTGGAGTTTATGAAGGAACTTTTTAGGGAGACCAAATAGGAGGGAATTGCAGTAATCAATAGGGGACGTAATAAGACTATGGACAAGGATGGCAGCAGCATGGGGAAGAAGGAAGGGGTGGAGTCGGTTAATATTACGGAAGTGGAAGCAAGCAGACCGGGTTATGTAATTAATGTGAGACTGGAATGAAAGAGTATTATCAAGTATGACAATCCAATCCAATCCAATTTTATTTATAAAGCACTTTAAAATACCCAGCACAGGAACAAAGTGCTGTACAGAAAATAAGTTAAAACAATAGAATAACAAAAAACATCAAATTAAATAAATAAAACACATAAGACATAAAATTAAAACAGCCCTATGTTAAAGCAAAAACAAGATAAAACAGCATCGAATCACCTAAAAACAACTAAAATAAAAATAAAAAACCAACATCTCACGTGGTGTCAAAGGCCAAGGTAAAGAGGTGGGTTTTCAAGAGTGACTTAAAAACAGATAAAGAAGTGGCCTGTCTAATCTCTAAAGGAAGCTCGTTCCACCGTTTGGGAGCTGCTACAGCAAAAGCACGATCTCCTCTAAGTTTACGCCCAGTCCTGGGTATCTTCAGGAGCAGCTGATCAGCTGACCTGAGAGAGCGGGTGGGTGTATAAGGCTGTAGCAGCTCAGAGAGATAAGATGGAGCTAGGCCATGGAGAGCTTTAAAAGTAAATAAAAGAATTTTAAAATGAATCCTAAAAGAAATGGGCAGCCAGTGAAGTGAAGCTAAAACAGGGGAAATGTGCTCAAACTTTCGAGTGCCTGTTAAAAGACGAGCTGCGGCATTTTGCACCCTCTGTAGATGACTAATATATAATGCACTGACCCCTATATAAAGTGCATTACAGTAATCCAGCCGAGTGCTAACAAAGGCGTGGATCACTGTCTCAAAGTGCTGCCGTGAAAGAATTGGCTTTATTTTTGCAGCTGCCTGAGGTGAAAGAAGCTAGATTTTACCACGGCCTTAATTTGATTATCAAACTTTAGATCACAGTCCACTTTGACCCCCAGGTTTGTGACAGTTGGCTTAACATACTGTGCCAGGGAATCTACATACACATTGGGGGTCTCAGTGGGGCTACCAAAAACCATCACCTCTGTCTTTTTATCATTGAATTTTAAAAAGTTAACAGACATCCAAGCCTTAATGTCATCGAGACACTGAAGTAATGGCTGTGTAAGGTATCTGCCTTTTTTCTTTAGAGGGACATAGATCTGACAGTCATCAGCATAAAAGTGGAAAGCAATGCCGTGCTTTCTCAGTACAGAACCAAGAGGAAGCAGATATAAAGAGAAGAGGAGGGGGCCTAGAACTGAGCCCTGTGGGACACCACACAAGAGGGGAGCGGAGGACGACGCATAGTCACCAAGGCTGACACAAAAAGTTCGCCCCGTCAAGTAGGACCTGAACCACTCCAGTGCTGTGCCCCTAATGCCCACCCAGTGCTCCAAACGAGAGAATAAAATGGCATGATCCACGGTATCAAACGCAGCTGTCAAATCTAAAAGCACAAGAACAACACAGTCCCCAGCATCAGTCGCTAAAAATATGTCATTAAAAACTTTTAAAAGGGCTGATTCAGTGCTATGAAAGGGTTTAAAACCAGATTGGAAAACCTCTAAAACATTTTGCTTTTCCAGGAAGGCCATTATTTGGCTGTAAACTACCTTTTCAAGAATTTTGGAAAGAAAAGGTAGTTTGGAGATAGGCCTGTAATTTGCAAGAACCATAGGATCAAGAGCAGGTTTTTTTAATCAGGGGTTTGACTACTGCATGTTTAAAATCTTTAGGGACAACACCTGACATCAGACTATGGTTTACCAGCTCAAGCACCAAAGGACCAACTGTAGGTAACACCTCTTTTAAAAGTCGAGGAGGGACAGCATCATTTGGAGACCCTGCAGGCTTAAGATGACCAACAGTCTCCTTAAAAAGGATAGAGTCACAGGCTCAAACCTGTCAAAGACAGCAGAGCAGGAAACAGAGACTGAGAGGTCGTGAGCATGAGGAGAGATTTGAGCCCTTGTGGAGGAGACCTTCTCGATAAAAAAGTGTAAAAAATTTTCACAGGCTTCTGATGAGGGCTCAATACAGTCAGTATATGGTGCATTAAGAACAGAGTTAATAGTATTAAATAAAACACGTGGGTTATGGCAGTTTGACAAAATAATGTCAGATAAGTGTTTTCTTTTGGCATCTTTTACAGTTCTTTGATATCGACGCCAACAGTCCTTCAGCATCTGGAATGACACTTGTAGTTTGTCCTTTTTCCACTTGCGCTCAGCTCGACGGCAGTCGCGTCTGACAGCTCGGGTCAAGTCGTTCAGCCAGGGCTCAGATTTAGTTTTAGGCAGTCTGGATTTTAATGGAGCCACAGTGTCCAAAGCAGTCCGACAGGTAGAATAAAACCATGAGCTCAGTTCCTCAGTCTGGCTGCATAAAAAATCCGGGATCTTACAGATCTGGTCAAAGACTGTTGAAAAGTGTTCAGCAGTGGAGGAGTTAAAAACACGACAGCGCTGAGCAGCAGCGCGAGTTTTAACTGAGGCACAGGCAAGAGGAACTTCAAACATCACAGGACTGTGGTCAGAAAACACAGCATCACAAATCTCTATGTTAAAAACAGAAAAACCATGAGATAAAACAAGATCAAGCGTGTGTCCACGTTCATGTGTGGGACCTGTCACACATTGCACCAGATTAAACGAATCAATAAGGTTTAAAAAGCCCTTCGCCATGGGCATGTCAGGACAACACACGTGAATATTAAAATCCCCAGCAATAAGAACACGATCATATTTTGGCATGAATTCAGCCAAGAAGTCAGCAAAGTCACTCACAAAGTCCTTATTGTATTTTGGAGGCCGGTAAACCACCGCACACAACACTGTGTGAGAGCAGCCCAGCTCAAACACAGACAGTTCAAAGCTGGTGAATGACGGGGTTGATAGCTGCTTACATTTAAAATGACTTTTAAAGATCGTAGCTATTCCTCCTCCTCGGCCCAACATACGTGGGGAATTAAAATAGCAGCAATCGCCGGGTAGAAGATCCGAGAAGATGCTGCACTCACCGGCGCTCAGCCACGTCTCGCACACACAAAGAAAATCCAGTCCTCGGGATGTGAAAAAATCCTTCAGGATAAACGTTTTGTTCGCTAGGGACCTAGCATTTACCAGGCCAATCCTGGCGGTAAGCAGCGGATCCCCGTCGCTAGCCGTCCTAGAAGCCCGACACAGAGGCCGCAGGTTCCGCAGATTCACACCACGTCGGCGGGGGCGAGGAGAGCAGGGTTTTCGGGACATCCCATCTAGGCCGATGACAGGTACCAGCCAGGCACAGACAGGTTCCAACGATCGCCGAGAGAAACAGAAGTTTGGCACCACTCCTTGTTTTCTGGACAAGGGCTTAAGAGAATACCTTAAAGAAGCTTTCAGCTTCACCAGGAAGCCAGCCCTTCGACCCCGGCGACGGCACTTTTGCCGGAGTGGTGGATCTGGAACATGGCACAGGTGAGCCGGGATCTCCGATATTAGCGGGGGCAAAGTTTTATGTTCAGCTTGGTTCCACTTTGCCCAGCCTTTGACAGAAGGTCGGAGATCCAGTAGGGTTAGGCAATCATACACCAAGAGAGAGTTGGCATTTATTACAATAGTCAATAAAATCAAAACAAACAAACATAACACTGGCAGTGATAGACGGCAAGCCACACGCACCGGCGCCATCTTGGATCAATCCCGGATGACACCCAAACTCTTAACCTGAGGGGAGGGAAGGGTGGGAGAATTTTCAATGTTAATGGAAAAGCTGTGGGATTTGGTTAAGATAGATGGTGAACCAACAAGTAAAACTTCTGTTTTATTACTTTGAGAATTGGAGGAGAACCAGGATCTAATCTCAATAAGACAGTTTGAGAGGGAGGTAGGTGGGAGGGATGAATTGGGTTTAGAAGAAAGGTAGAGCTGGGTGTCATCGGCATAACACTGAAAATTTATATTATATTGTCAGAATATATGACCAAGAGGGAGCATGTAAGTAATGAATAAAAGAGGCCCTAATACTGAACCCTGGGGCACACCAGCAGAAACAGGACAGAGAGTTGAAGAATGGGATTTAAGTTGGATAAACTGAGTGCGGTCTGAGAGATAGGAGGTGAACCAGGCAAGGGGGGTATGACTAATGCCAATGGAAGCTCACCGGTTCAGGAGAATATTGTGAGAAATGGTATCAAACGCCGCACTAAGATAAAGAAAGATGAGGATGGATAGGAGACCAGAATCCACTCCCATCAGAAGGTCATTGGTAATCCTTAGCAGAGCAGTTTCTGTGCTGTGATTGGGGCGGAAACCAGATTGAAATTGTTCATAGAGATTATGGTCATTGAGATGTGAATGAAGCTGGGCGGCGACAACTTTTTCAAGAATTTTTGGAATGAAGGGGAGATTTGATATAGGGCGAAGATTATCAAAGTTATTGGGGTCTGCACCAGGCTTTTTGAGAGTTGGGATAACAGAAGCCTTTTTCAGTGCTTCAGGAACAAGTCCAGTGTTCAGGGAGGAATGAATAATATTGGTTATGAGAGGAGCTAACAAGGGAAGACAGGCTTTAACTAACACATTGGGTTAAGTTGATGGTGGATATCTGAGATTTTACAAGTGAAAAAAGAGATAAGAGAGTTGCAAAAATCAACAGAATACATGTGGGAGGGGAATGTGTCTGGAGGTTGTGTAATTTTACTGAACAATGAATAGAGGGACCTGGAGTTACCTTCATTAGAACTAATTAAACCAGAGTAGTAAGCAGATTTGGCTGAGGCAATGCCGTCCTTATAGAACAAACACGATCATTGTGCATTTCTTTATGTACAGTAAGTCCGGTTTTCTTGAATAGACGTCGAGTTGGAGTCCTTTAAGCTTTAAGGTGACGCAGGTCGGAGGTAAACCACGGAGCTGAACGGGAAAATGAGACAGTTCGATATTTAAGGGGAGCAAATATGTTAAGAAGGTTATGAAGGTTGACATTATAATGACAAACGAGTTCATGAGGGGTTGAGGAGCAGTGGATAGATGGAAGGTCGTGGACAGCAGATGAAAAAACAGCTGGGTTGATATTACTAATCTTCCTAAAAGTGATATTACGAGAGACACAGGTTTTGGAAGCGGTTATGTTTGCATCAAAAGAAATAAACATATGATCAGACTGGGGAAACAATGTGGCTTTACAATGGGCGGGGGTAATGCCAGCACAACAGACCAAATCCAGGATATGACCTTTAGAGTGGGTAGGAAATGTTATGTACTGTAGAAGCCCAAAACTTTCCAGGCAGGAGGTAAAATCTCTGGAAAGAGGGATTTTATTATTGTCCATAATGGCTGGAAGGCGATGTCCAGGTAGAAGTATAGAGCCACAGGTAGAGAGACAGCCAGGCAGAAACGGAGCCGCAAAAGATCCGTAGCAGAGTACTGGAGAAGAGCTGTCGCCGGGTGATGAACGATGGATAAAAAAACCCAGGTGAGCCACACCAACACCCTGTGGATCCACATCTTAATCAGGGCCGAGCACTGAGCACAAACGGAGGGACCGAACAACCAGCTGACAGCTGTAGCACAAGCAATAGAAGCCCGCAAGTATTGCGAAAACAAGTCAAAACAGGGTCGCGCCTTAGATACTTGATTCAAATTGTCGTCAGCAACTGAAAAAAATTATAATAAAAATATAACAATAACCAGTGAGCAGCGGCAGCCAGGCGTGCCAGCGTTCACTCAACCGGAAACACCATGTTATGTGTAATTTCTATTGCAAATATTAATCACAGTTAAATTTAGAAGGGATGACAGTAAAAAATGTGATGTCATCACGCGCTGCGTTCTCGACACCGGACTCCCGTGTGAACTTACGAAGTCCGGACGAGTGAAAACGCGACTACGTACTTTATTGATTGAGAAACGGCCTAACAGTCTACAGTCTATGAACTAACCTCAGCTAACGCCAACTAACAATGTTAGCTTGGTGGCAAGTAGCCTTCATTAATAGTAATAAAAATCACACAGCAACAGTAGATCGAAGACACTGCCGTTTCGTCCATCCCATTTCCAAGTAAGAAATGCATTCCTGCCCATGCACTGCCGGCTCTGCTGTCTGACTGACGCCACCAGCATTAACAGGACGCTGACATTAGAGCCTTTTGTGTGTTTTGTTTGGGTTTCCAGCAATCAAAATCAGAGAACCTGTATTAGTCCCAAATGGAAATTAAGTTAAAAGAAAAATAACAAAAGAACTGCAAGTCGTACTCGAACCGGCCGCACTCAGCCACGTGATTTATGGCTACATGCTCATCCAACTGGGTTAAATCTGCGCCCGACTGCGTTTAATCACCAAAACTGAAGAAGGCATAGAGAGGGCATAGCCTCACATATGAAACCGGAAATGACCGTCATGTATTCTGTTTATTTCAGCAAAGTAACTGTATTCTGATTACCACCTATTTAAACGGTAACTTTAACTGAATACAGTTACTCGTATTTTGTATTTTAAATTTACTGCCCCTGCAACAAAAATAATGGCAGATCAAAATGAATGTTGGTGGCAATCTTTGGCCCATCTAAAGGCCTAATTATAATAACAATGAAATATTACATCAAATGTATTTTATGGAAAATATTTAAGTTTTTCGTTTTTTTCGGCTAAAAAAACAGCGCGCTCATGTAAAGTAACTGGGATTGAAAGGGTTAAAACAACAAACATATAATTAAAACTTGATGTGAATATTTTAGAAGTAGAAGGCAGAAGTAGTTTTAAAAGACTGACTCATTTAAAGTGGAAAAAAGGTGGATGTCTTTTTAAGGACCCTCCAAGGGCTAAATACACAACGCTGATACATGGACTCCGTTACTCCCCAACACTGCTTGTAGGCGAACTGCAGTGGGTGCGAAAACCAAA
Organism: Aulonocara sp. 'chitande type north' Nkhata Bay; assembly: GCF_057382095.1. NCBI lineage: Eukaryota > Metazoa > Chordata > Actinopteri > Cichliformes > Cichlidae > Aulonocara > Aulonocara sp. 'chitande type north' Nkhata Bay. The sequence goes on along the minus strand of NC_141351.1, from coordinate 26,332,646 downwards.
TGAAGATTGATAAGGTATGTGCAGCGGATTGGAGTGGAACAGCAGCAGGAACTGGGAAGGCCTTGAGAGGCAGGGTTTTACATACTGTGTGTATGCTGTTGTGTTACACTACATGTGTGTGTTTGTGTTGCCTGAGCCCTCAGTTTCTCTAATTATAACAAAGCCTCGGGTTACCTTATATCATCACAGCGCCGTTCAGCGTATTAGGAAGTTTAAAAATAAAATGTCGATTTATGTTGAACGAGTGATATTTGTTCAAGTGTCTTGTTTGATTGTCGTAACTCCGTCACTATTTAAATTTGACTAATTTCCTGAGATGATGATGATGATGATGATGATGATGAACTGACTGTAGTTCATATAACTAAACTGCTTCTTGATGACTTCCTGTGCCATGCTCTCGACGATGTTTCCGCTTGACGTCTTTCAAACATATTTTTCGTTGATTTCTTAATCCCAAAGCTCTCCATGGTCGATAAGCACCGTCTTTGTGCTTCTGCAGCAGATCTTTGACAGCACATCTGGAAACAGCTGCATGCTATAAAATGTCTGCTGACCCTGCTGAGGCAGGACAACTGTGTCTCTTTGTTGTATTCACTGAAAGCTTCTCAGACCCCTCAGTCTTCTCCTTTTAGACTCCCTCTGATTGTTATTCACCTGCACAGCTGCAGCTTTTCCACTTCATGACTTCAGTTTAAGAGAAAATGTTGTTCGTGAACAGCGATTTGCTATAGTTTGCTCACACATCACATTTATTTTCTGTGGTTCTTTAATCTGGAACGTTTTTGAAAATGAATGTTTTTAACCTCTTCACCAGCACACGCTCATGGGGAAAATGAACCTTATATCTTATGATATAACATCTCCTGCTCACACATTGTTCACTGCAAAATAAATACATAAATACAAAAAAGCCCAAAGTCAAACATAATGAGCGTATTTTTCTGATGAAAGAGTTTCACACACACCTCAACCCTTCAGTTCTATTCTGAAGCTGCTCTGGGGACCATTATTTCACCTCGCTGCCCGATTTCTTTCTGGCTTGATGGAAAATTATTCTTCAGGGCTGAATTACTCATTAAGATCTTTTTTTGTTTCAAAGCAACAGATATTTTATTGAAATGTAATTTCAGATGGAGGCTCTCTGCTTGTCGTTGATTGGTTAATGAGGGTCTGAAAGCTTAACGAAGCATCATGCTCATTAACGGCTGTGATTCTGAGCCAAAAAAACCCGTCGTTACTCCTCTTTGTACGACTGGGATCTGCTTATTCTTTTTTCATAAGCTCAGCCACATCCCTGGAGATCAAAATCTCTTCTTCGAGAGAAGACTGCTCTAAAAGTACATTACAAAGTTGATGAATTGAAACATAATAAACTGAGATGCAGAGAAAAGTAAAGGACATCAAAATTACATTTCTAAAGACACAAAATAGGAATTTCAGCTTAAGAATATCACTGGTACTTTCACCCATGCATTTCTTTGTGAGCTTCAGAATGGTTTTACATTTCAAGCTTACTTTATTATATAAACCTGTGTTTGAAAGTCGCTTTTATCCATCCATCTTCTTCCGCTTATCTGGGGCAGCAGTCCAAGCAGAGAAGCCCACACCTCCTTCTTCCCAGCCTCCTCCTCCAGCTTATCAGGGGGGACATCAAGGCGTTCCCAGGCCAGCTGATCTCTCCAGCGTGTCCTGGGTTCACCCCGGGGCCTCCTCCCAGTGGGACATGCCCGGAACACCTCACCCAGGAGACATCCTTGTCAGATGCCCGAACCACCTCAACTGGCTCCTTTCGATGTGGAGCAGCAGCGGCTCTACTCTTGTGTGAAACTTACACAAGTGAAAACAGATATAAGATCCCTTGAAAAATTATATAAATGAAACTTGTATGTTTTGGATACTTCCTAAAACAATATATGAAAGTAATGAGAAAGTGTCCACTCTTATTAGTAAATCATATAAGTTTTTACTATTTCTTTTCCATATGGGTCTCCTTAATTATGTCTATTTTCCTACAACATTAATTTCACCTTCTTCCTCTGTTTCTTCGTCACATCTAACCCTAAAAAGCAGCAGCCTCTTATTACTGTGAGCACTGGCTAGCAGTTTGTTGCTCGTACTGTTGATAGTGCAGCAGCCAACAGCTAGCATGTTAGTTAATCTGACAAGTTTAGCTTATCTCTTAGCTTTTCAGCTCCACTTCTTCCACACTAAACTCTGTTCTGCAGTGTGCATGAGCACAGCGATGGTAGGGTAAGGGGCCAACTGCGTTAAGAGATTTGATCGGGCAATACAGTGACATTAATGTCATTGAACAATTGTGTTTCTGTCCACTGCGCGGCTGTCCTTCGATTGACACATCAGGCCCAAAGTGCATCAGCTCACTGGGAAAATACCCGGTGTGCTAGATTATCAGTTCAGGCCTGCTACCTACACTTCTGTAATTGAGGCATGGTTGGTTAGATGCTTGCTGGCTTCAATGGAAGAACCTTCCAGTGGGATTGTGTTCAGGACAGTTGGAGTGGTTTTGTGTGGTTTGTCTGTCTGTGGTTGTTGGTTTTAAGCTCTGAGTTTGTGTTTAAATGACCAGGAAAACAGCAAGTGGCTTTTTGGCCTGAATAAATTCATCTGTACACAGATCTTCACGTGTAAACGCCAATCCTGCTCATAAATTAGGACGAGACATCACAATGGTAACAGCTGGGGAAACTACAACATGCTGTTTCCATGGAGACCATGAAGGAGAGGAGGAAAAGAGGATAATTGTGTTTTAGGAAACACTTTAACTAATCAGCTCTAGCTGACAGTCGGGGTAATGGGTGTGTTTTGTGTTGTCATGCCGACTGCAGCTATTTAAACAGCTTTCATCATCACAACATGACAACAGAGTGAGCGTGGGACACACGGACAGACGAGAGATGGAGATAATAGAGGAAAATAGGAGGTTTGAAAATGCTTCAGTGTAATAGCTGAGCCTCTCTCATGCTCTCTCTCTCTATTATTCTTTAGTTTCAGTCTCCAGACTGAAACAACTCAATTTCACCCCTCACTAACACTGTGTGTATGTATCTGTTAGTGTGTGTTGCAGTGTGTATGACCAGCAGTCATTTAAAACAATGACAAACTGCCAAACTCAGAGAGGAGAAGGAACAAAGAAAAATGATTTTTTACACATTTCAGGGTTTCTGTGTGAAATATTATCACGAAACACTTTTGAAAGCTGCTCATGTTCATGGGCTGGAGGTCAGAGGACTCAGCCTGCTCTCAGTCAAAAGGTAAACAAAAGCATCATTAACTCTGTGCTCATTATCCTCTGAAGCAGCTCCCACACAGCTGCAGTGCAAAACACATCAAGGCTGCCGTGTGCATGGCTCCTGTCTAACAGTGTCAAACACTATATATGTGTAAATGTGTGTCACAGGTTTGGACACGCCCTCTCATTTAACATTTTTTGAATGTTTTTAGGAAATCTGCAGAGGGAGCTGAAGGTTCGAGTTGCCAAACGTCAGCCACAAAACTTCAATGACTTGCAGAGGATCTGCATCGAGGACAAAACCCCCGACATGTAAAACTGACCTCTGTGATTGCAACAAAGGTTTTGCCACCAAGCACCAAAGCATCATGTATTTGTTTCATTCATGAAAATGTGAATAAATCAGTTTTGAAATGCATTTTTCTGGATTTGTTGGTTATTGTTCTGTCTCCCACTGTTCTAATAAAGCTACCATAGAAATGATGGACTGAGCATTTCTTTGTGGGCAAACTTACAAAATCATTCTTCCCTGACTGTATATGCTGATGATGTCAAGTCTATTTTAATGAAAAGTGACTGAGGTGAAGCTTTTTTAATCCAGTGGCTCCAGCTGTATTCTTTGACCTTCCTATTTGGCCCCACATGAAAAAAACCAGCATTTACTGGTTTAGGTGTGAAATGGACCTGCTTCACCCTCACATGCCATCACGTAGATCTGCTAACCAGGAGCTTTGACTGTCCCGAAGACATTTTTATAAATCCACAGGAGACACAGCCTTTGCACTTTTGGCTCCTAACATGTAAAAGGAGCTGCCTCTGGAGGTCAGGCAGGCGCCGTCTCTTGCTGTTTTTACCGTGCTTTTAAAAACACGTCTTTTCTCTTTGGCCTTTAACTCAGTGTGAGTTGTCATGTGTGTTAAACTTTTGTATGTCACCATACTGATTTATTCGTTTATTCTTCTTCGCTCGTTAATACAAACTGGGCGTCACAGCGAACGCCGTCCCCACAGATACAGCGGCCAGGGAAGCACAAGTCAAGACAATTCTAGTGGCAAACTTGTCGTTCCAACCATGGTCAGCGTTACAGTACACAGCGAGACAGCGAGACAACGTTCCTCCAACGTTCCTCCAACATTCCTACATATGGCAGACAATCAACACAGGACTACATAATGTGAGAGACAAGTGTGCAAAAAACCCCAGAATGACACAAACACAACAGTGCAATAGAAATGTGCAGCAGTGGCAGTGGGTTTTGCAAACAGTGGTTGGTTGATTTATGAAGGTGTGTGTGTTCATCCAGTCACTGAGTGTTCAGGAGTCTGACGGCCTGGGGGAAGAACCTGTTCCTCAGTCTGGCAGCGAGGGCCCGGATGCTCCGGTACCTCTTTCCAGAAGCCAACAGGCTGAAGGGTGTGCGAGGGTGTGTGGGGTCCTCCACGATGCTGGTGGCTTTGCGGTCGGAGCGGGTGTGACAGGTGTCCGTGATGGAGGGGAGATCTTCTCAGCTGTTCTTACTATCCGTTGTAGGGTGTTGCGCTCTGATAGAGTGCAGTTACAGAACCGCGGTCGTTGATCAATGCTCATGAGAATTTGCATATTTAATGATCGAGGACCTGACCTCCCAGCCCATTGTTCATTCAGTGGGCTGGTGTCAGTCACTGTGTAAAGGTGCTGTTTATAAGGTTGGAAATAGGGCTGGGTTTTTATAATCGATTCATCGATTAAAATCGATCCTGGCTTGGACAACGTGAAATCGATTCATTAAAATCCTGAATCGATTTTTTAATATAAATTTATTTTGCCCGAAACGCCAGAATCTCAGGTTAAACCTCACAAAATTTCAACAACTACCAAACAGCTAAAACAGTAAATGAGAGCAGGAACACGGCTTCTGCACAAAGACGTGAACACAAAGCGCCGACGCATCAGAATCAGTGAGATGTGACTTTCTCACCGACGGCACGGACACGGTCGGGGCTGAAAGCGACAGCTCGCTGATTCTGATGTGTCGGCGGGTCGAGCTTTGTGTTCACGCCCTTTTTGTGCTGATTCTAAAGCTGCAGGTTTTATCTCTCTCCAAACAATATTGACCGAACCAGCAGCAAAAGAAGATCCAAACTATCCATCCATCCATCCATCCATTCGCTTCCACTTATCCTTTTCAGGGTCGCGGGGGGCGCTGGAGCCTATCCCAGCTGTCATAGGGCGAGAGGCGGGGTACACCCTGGACAGGTCGCCAGTCTGTCGCAGGGCTAACACACAGGGACAGACAACCATTCACACTCACATTCACACCTAGTGACAATTTGGATTATCCAATCAACCTATCCCCACAAGCTGCATGTCTTTGGACGGTGGAAGGAAGCCGGAGTACCCGGAGAGAACCCACGCAAACACGGGGAGAACATGCAAACTCCACACAGAAAGACCCCGGCCTGATGGTGGAATTGAACTCAGGACCTTCTTGCTGTAAGGCAACAGTGCTAACCACCGTGCCACCGTGCTGCCCCCAGCACCCAAGATCCAAACTACGCTTCACATAAACATGAACTCACTCTGACTTTTGCTGTTTTGCTTCCACCACAATGCACAGCTCTCTCTCTCTCTCTCTCTGTTTTCTTCATTATTCGCTTGCTTGTTACGCACAAGTCTACTGTTGTTTACAGGCTGTCAGCCGCTGTTTTTTTTCTTTTACTTACTTCCGAAAAGAAAACCTAACTTCTGCCGTTCAATACTGAACAAATTTAAACGTTTTAAAATGATGCAAAATGCAAAACGCCGTGTCTCTAATAAAACCTCTGTAACGTTACGTTCATGTGTTGATTAATGGTTTTCTTTTGTTTTTGATGGACTGCAGAATATTTTTATAAAATCCCAGAACAGGAAAATCAGCTTCATGTTTTTCTGTTTTATCTTCAGCTACTTTGACACAAAGGCCTCGCTGTGATGCTCACACCTTTGATAAAGGCTGGAAAGTGTCAGCTTCCTTTTTATAGATACAAAAATATGTAAATGTGCTGATCTGAATTATAATATTTCTGTCTGAGGCAAAATTTCCCAGATTCAAATCGAATCGAATCGATTCGGGACCTTGTGAATCGGAATTGAATCGATTCTAGAAATTAGTGACGATACCCAGCCCTAGTTGGAAACCTGCAGTCAGCTGAGACTGAAGAATGTGACGAAACGTTTCTCCCACTGAAAACATCCAGACGAACAGAATCAACTGTTTGGCATTTACCATCCCAGCAACAGGGCAACAATATGAGAACAGGGGTCTGTCACACGAAGCGCTCCTGACATCAGCCCCACAGAGCTGATCAAGACAATAATCCAGAAATACCGATGAGGTGGAGGGCCCAAAACGTCTCTTCACTGACGTTCATCAGCAGGAAATGTAGAACGAAGTTTGCTGCTGCTCGATGGTTTTTTCACCTGACTGAAAGACGTTACTCCGAGTGATCAATAAACACATGAAGTGTTAGTACGGAGGACTTCTCTGTGTTTCCCAGGATTTTTATTTATCCTCCTCTGCACTGATCTGTCCTAGTTCCTATAAATATTTGTTCTGTGACTTTGTTTCACTGCCTCATGTGAAGTTTATTTTAATACTCGTGCCTTCAGCTGGAGTGAGTTTTTTTATGAATGCAAAGCCTCAGTCTCATTTACACCTGCACCAGGGATTAGCAGTTTTACATGAAACGGGTTAAACGTTCTCTGATATCCTCGGCTAATTTGAATTAATTAAATCAGTGGTGAAGCTCCACTCTGCTGCCAACCAGGGAAAATCATTTATTCATTTCTGAAGTTGCCAGTCATTAAGCTTCAGGCTGAATTTCAGTTTGTGCAGATTTGTCTCAGAAAATCAGATCATGTACCGAAAACAGGTTTCTGCAAACTTCCTCATTTTATCCACAGAGATCAGTTTGTCCTTTAAAATAGTGATGAGCTCAGATTTCAGTTTCTATCACAGAAAACGGGAACAAAATAGACACAATCGAGCACCTGATCCCTTAAGTTTTATGTCCTCAGTCATACTCCGTGTGAGATTTAATCTGTGACATTACTAGAAAATACTGCCGTACTGATTCATCAGAACTGTGTGTGCATGTGTGTCGATCACGAGCAAACACTCATTAGTGCGATAATGAAGACAGTTTATTCTGTACGTGAGTTTTTTCTGAGCACACGCACAATTTAATCCGACATATTCTGGTGACGAGTGTGTTTATTTTACCTGATATCAGTAATTGTTTCTGACTCGAGCGGCTCTGCTGTAATCTCTGCAAACACACACTGATATTGACAGACGGATTAACTGTCGCCCTTTCAGAGGAGATGCTCGCCGCTATGATCTACCTCATCATACGACATTTTTTTTGATGACTGACGCATGGAAAAAAGACACACCAAGAATCTGTGAATGTTGGCAGATTATTTTAAAGAAACCAAAAAGTTTGGGTTAGATCGGGGGTCTCCAACTCCAGACCTCGAGGGCCGGTGTCGTGCAGGGTTTAGACGTGTCCTTGATCCAACACAGCTGATTTAAATGATTAAATGACCTCCTCAACATCTCTCGAAGTTCTCCAGAAGCCTGGTAGTGACCTAATCATGTGATTCAGGTGTGCTTACACAGGGTCACATTTAAAACCTGCAGGACGGTGGCCCACGGGGCCTGGAGTTGCCCAGCCCTGGGTTAGATTCTGTTTTCTGCCTCAAAGCTTCATTGATTGGGTCACTTTTTTATTATCTTTATACATGAAAAACAACAATGAATGAGTGGGAGATGTAAACATTCACAGATACCTGAAAAAATATCACATGTGGAGAGTTTTTCCTTTTCTTTTAGAAGGTCAGTCGTAGTGGCTCTTGGGTGCACCAGAGAACAACATGGGGTTAGCATCTCGCCCAGGGATATTTGGCACACAGACTGGAGCACACAAGGATCAAACCACCAACCTTCCAGTTGGTGGGAGACCTGCTCTACCAGCTGAGCTACAGCCAATCTGAACTATGAGGCGAGCTCAGCATACCCAGGGCACAGCGCCGCTCTCTGAATTCACTTACACCAGGGGTGGTTTTACCCTGGGTCAGCACACCTGAATCACATGATTAGTTCCTTACCAGGCCTCTGGAGAACGCCAAGACATGTTGAGGAGGTCATTTGAAGCAGCTGTGATGGATCAGGGACGCTGGCCCATGAGGCCTGAGTTCCCCCACCCCTGACTAACACCAACATCAGAATCAAAGGTAAATGGCCTGCATTTGTATAGCGCTTTTCTAGTACAGAGGCGAGGCTGTAGGGGCGAGTCTGGCAGCCTCCGACCAATCACAGTTTTAGATAACCACTGGCAGGAGATCCTGACCCTGCTTCTAGCCCCGCCCATTTCAGTGAACATGCAGGTTAAACTGTTGGCCAACTTAGGAAGTGCTGGGAAGGAGCTACAGGTGAAAGGCGATCAGTACCGGAGGGGGGAGGCAGGAAGCAAAACTGAAACAGTCTTTCAAAGTAAAACAGAGCACAAGAGAAGGAAACATTAACAAACAGACAATGGAAGCGGAAACAAGGTGAGCAAAACAAACAGGTGGGAGGAGACCGAAGACACGAGCACAGAAACGAGACTCACGAAAAGATGCGAGTAAAACTGATGAGGAGGACAACGGGAACCACAAACACGATAACCGCGAATAACTCAAAGCTCCTGATTTTTACGGACCATCGATTATTACACGCACACGCGCGTGAAGGGGAGCGGCTCTTTGATCTGAGAGAAGCTCAGCTCAAATCCGTTTGTACCGGACAGAGGGGGGAGGGGGGAGACTCCGTGACGACGCGGAGCTGCACGCGGGCTCCGGTGTTTTTCAACCATCAGGCATCGCAGTGACACGCGCGGTGTGTCCGTCTGGTCTGTCTGCGTCTGTCTGTCGGTATTTCACGTCATGCCGCGCGCGTGCTTTCACCTTAACCGTATTGGAGGCTGATCTGCGGACCTCCGCGAGCTGCAGCCCGAAGAACGTGACCGGAGAGCAGAGGCTCGGTCCCGCCGGTGCGAGGAGCAGTTTACCGGATAGACGCCGGAGGAGCTCCGCGGGTCGGTAGGTGACTCTTACCGGATTTACCGTGATGTTCCGGTCAGCTGCAGGTCTGCATTATCATCCTCCTCCATTCATCATCGTCATCTTCAGCAGCAGCTGTTCACAGCTGGACTCTGTTGAAGACTTTGACTTCAGATATTTTTCATCACGTTTGTTTTTATTTAAGTCTGACTTTAATAAACAGACACATACAAACTCTGTCATTAATGTGTGTGTGTGTGTGTGTGAGGACACCATGTTCACCGTCATGTTACATATAAAATAATATTAAGTGATTATTTTTCAGTTGAATGTTACTATTCAGAAAAGATTCAACAGCCACATTCATGCCTGTGTGTCGGCCTGACAGCACCAACTTCACGGTTCCTAATTCTGATATGATATTTATAGTGATTACTGATCAATACCTGAGTCCAAACACTAATCTGTAATCCAAGTGTGAGAAACCTCAGGCTTACATTAAGAACTTTACAATATACAATGTGAAAAAAGTAAAAATCATTAGTGAAATAATAAATGATAACAGAACAGAGAGGAGTGAAATAAAAATGTATTTAATCCAATATGACGGCTTGGAGCTCAGTGTGCGTCTTTGCTGCTACACAAAATCTCATTTTCTTTTTATAATAAAATTCATTTGTTAAGAACAACAATCATGTATTGATTTACAATCATAAAATGTGACTGATGATCGATTAAAATTATAATAAAAATGATAGTGTCATGATACGTTGTGTGGCAGGCAGGAGAAGGACCCAAGATGCAGATTCACAGACACGGGGATAAACTCAAAAACACAGCTTTATTGCTGGCCACGAGAAGCAATACAAAATAAACTAAAACTGGGAAAACTAAAGCATGAGATGTACAAGGAACCGAACCACGGGGAGAATAACACACAACATGAGGGAGAACGCGACGCCGAACAGAGGGAGACTCAGACAGAAATACACAGAGGGTAAACGAGGAACGTGGGCACACACGGGGAACACAGGTGACACTGATAATCATAACGAGACAGGGCGGGGTGAACTGAACATGACATGTACAGGCACAGAGGTTCAGACAGGAGGAGAGAGAGCACGGGGAAAACACAGACATAACGGGCTGGGGAAACATGAAACAACCACAAAGGGAGACGAGGGCTCATAAATACATAGAGGGCACACAGGGGGGAGAGAGAGCACGGGGAGAACTTAGACATAATGGGCAGGGGAAACATGGAATAAAACATAAGGAGAGACGAGGGCTCACAGATACACAGAGGGGCACACAGGGGGTAAAAGCCATGAAGGGAAAACACTTAGGGAACAACACAACAGGGCAACTCAGGAAACATGGCCTAAATAAGGAACGAAATACAAAAATGCAAGGAAATAAGAATACTGGGCCCACATGGCCCAGGACCATGACAGATAGTTTTTATAACTGATCAGTGAAGGAAAATGTTTGAATCTGTAGTTGATCGTGTGACCTAAACTGCTGCTGCCGACCGTGTCCGTGGTGAAGAAGATGTAGGAGCACAGAGAGGAACCTGTGAGGAACATCAGTCGGAAACACGTTGTGACTGTTTGTGGTTGGACGGATTCAGTAGAAAGAAGCTTCAGCTGATCCTGATTGTAGAGGCTAAGCCTACGCTTGAAGTCTCTGAGGTGTTCGTTGGCGGGGGTGACGCGATGCCACTGTTATGAATGAAACCTGTTACAGTCCAGCAACTCCAGCCGTACTTCTCCATTTAACATCTTTATTCCACTTCCATCAGTTGCATTTGTTGTTAACAGTTCTCTTCATCCAACACCATTCATGAGAACAGCACAGTGGTCACAAACTCTTTGCTCCTTCCCAACAACAACACACCTGCCGTTAATTACGTGCGCTACCTTAAATACGTTCACATAGACACACCATATGGTAAAACACAAAAGGTAACAACCCATAAAAATGGCTCCTGCTCCGATCAATAAATCGCTAAAGGTTCATCAGTGTTTCAAAGAACAGGAAATGCTCATGGTTGTCTTTCCATCAAAATGAAATTACTCACAACTCTGACAGGTGTGATGATGATTTTGAGGTGATCAGTATGATCGGATTGATAATCAGTTGGATCAGTAATGGTTTCCATGAAGAGAGTATACTAAATGCAACAGTAGAAACAGTAGAATTATATTCTATTGTTAAAGTGGAGTTCAAACACCAGTTGGAGACTTCAGTTTAACATTTAGTTCTTTAATAACTTTTACATATTTATTGGTCTGGATTCGGAGGTGTTGGCAGCGATCCGTGGTCTGTCTGGACCAGGGGTGCCCAATCCCGGTCCTCGAGAGCTACCGTCCTGCAGCTTTTAGATGCATCCCTACTCCAACACAGCTGAATCAAATGGTTTGATTACCTCTTCAGCATGCCATCGTGTTTGGCAAAGGCCTGATAACAAGCCATTCATTTGATTCGGGTGTGTGGGAACAAGGATGCATCTAAAAGCTGCAGGACGGTAGCTCTCGAGGACCGGGATTGAGCACCCCTGGTCTGGACTGATTTTGGATGAAGATGCAGTGTTTCTGTGGAAGTGTCACTTTGCGCTGATGAAGCTGATGTCACGGCTGTTGAAAGCATGTGCTCAACTCGGGTTTGACTCGTTTATGTTTTCTTTTTGTGTATTTTTTATTTGCAGATTGCTAACCTCAGCATTAACTTTTCTTTTCTTTTAGCATACGGTTTGACCCATGTGATCATACTGCTCAGCCCTAATTCGCCCGTTTGCCACTCAGATGGTGATGTCATCATGATGCTGCCAGTCACCCGGTTTAAAGGTCAGCCAGCTGGCATGGTAACCACCACCACACCCTGGCTGTCTGTAAGCACTGACCCCTCCCCCCAGTGGCTGTGGTTGGCCAGCTGGTCAGCTGCAACATACCAGGCCATGCCTCCTTTGGTGTTCTACCCCCCAGCTGTGTGGATACCTGAGCACGCACAACTGATGCAGGTAACGCTGTCTGCACATCCTGCTGTTACACACGTTTCAGTTTCCTACCACAGGCTGCTAACAGAGAAGCTCTTTGTTGAACGAATCCTCCAAAGCTGTCCCAGCACTCTACACCACAGGTGTCCAACTCCAGGCCTCGAGGGCCGGTGTCCTGCAGGGTTTAGATGTGTCCTTCATCCAACACAGCTGATTTAAATGGCTAAATGACCTCCTCAACATGTCCTGAAGTTCTCCAGAGGCCTGGCAAGGAACTAATCATGTGATTCAGGTGTGTTGACCCAGGGTGAGATCTAAACCGTGACACTGGCAGGACGCTGGCCCTCGAGGCCTGGAATCGGACACCCCCGCCCTACACCATCCTCATCGTGGTCTGGTGGAAGATTTGTTTTTAATATCAAGCAATGGCTGCCTTTCCCTCTGCTCTGTTTGAACCTGTTCTGTATAATCATTGTTAGTGTTGCCTGCTCACTCATATCTGGCACTGTTCTTGGTAGTTTGGGTGATTGGTGCTGATGTGCTCAAAGATCACTAGAAAATAATCGAATAGAAAAACCTGACAGTTTCTTCTCTTGTTTATGGGAGATCGTCATAATCAAATAATAATAATTATCAAAGAAAAGAAAAGTGAGAACTTCCAGAATTCTCAGGTAGTCCCGCACCTCCTCATACAGCAGAAGTGCAGACCGCAGAAAGCCTCAGCAGGAAGTGACAGAAAGCTTTTCACAGCTGGAAACGTTTTACTCTGCAGAGTCACGCTGGAGTCTCCTCTGAATTAACAACATTATTGATGAATTAACAGCGCTGAAGGCCCCCTGCCCTGCTGTGGACGAGTCAGGTCACACGGAGCGATGCACAAGGATTTGACTGGCTTAAAACAAGGAAACCAATCAAAAACATTGTCTGGAATTTAGGTTGCTGAATGAACGAGGCGTGTCCAGACGTAGGGACAGCTTCATTGTGTTACATGCAAATCAGTCCAACAGTTTTTCTTACATGTGGACTGCTATATATTCAGCATACACTATTTTAGTGATGCAAATATGTCCGAACGTATCCCCTCACATCAGCATTCGGATGGAATTTAATTAGCTCAAAGTGATTACATACAACAGTGAATGAGCCGAATCATGAGCAGCGCTGACTGATTACAAGACCTTCGTTTATTTTAATGTCTCATGTTTCATCTTGTCCCTGAAAGTGATTGATTTATATGTGAAGCGAAAGGGTTAAGGACATGATTTCCTCACATCGCTTCTTCAGTTTGATCTAAAGTGTCTTTAAGTGAGTTCGGCCTCCTCTGCAGTCTAGAGATAAGATGAAACTTTAATGATCCCTGAGGGCAAAGTGAATAATCGTCTGTTAATTATCGGTGTCGTATTAATTATCTCGTGCTGCTCTTCTTTAATTCTTTCTGCATAAACTCCAGTGACAGAATTTAACATCTTATCAGCAGACCTTCTGAAGTAATTTTTCTTTTCAAAGCATGTTTGTGTCAAACAAAGAAAACTGTCTGAAATCCTGCACAGTGACATTAAATGGTGGCAAGAAAGGAAGGAGCTGCAGAGAGTTCTGAGGTTCTGTGCCTGGACTGAAAAGCCGCTGACAGATCTGGACCTCTGTGCTCTGACTGGCCTCTTTTCACTCGTGGACGATGGATGAAGGAGGTTTAGTTTTTATAGTGATAATGAATCTCTGACAGCTCCTTCACCTTGATGAAAAATCCTTTTTCAATAAGAGGATGATGAGTTCAGGTCCTCATTTTATTCTGTCAGCAGCTTCATCTGAAAGTCCTCCACTTATTTCTGCACACAGCACAAAGGTCAGGCAGGGCCAGGAGGACAAATTGGACAAATTCTCCGACAGAAGGCTGCACCAGCACCTGTCTACCTGTCTGTGTGTCTGTCTGTGTTGGTGGAGCAGGAAGTTCATCCTAATTTTTTGTGGTTTCAGTGGGAACGTCCAGCAGTTGAAGTCGTTCCTCTCGTCCAGCCGTTTTATCAGTCTTCACCTCTTCACCATCATTGTCATCATCGTTTCCCAAAGGTACGCACGCACGCACGGACGCGCACACACACACACACACACACACACACACACACACACACACATATACTGGAAAATGCTAATGTTGCTACTGTAGTTGCAGATCACTGATACCTGGTTCTCACCAGAGGAAGTGGGGGTGTTTCCAAGGAGACAGAAGCGCCTCCTATTAACCAATCGGATAATCCCGAGATCACGTAGACAAACCTCTGCGGCCAACCTGCTGTTGTTCCCTCCTCAGCTCTCAGGTAAGACAACACCTGCTGCAGATGTTGTGTTCGTGCTGGCCATCTTTTACAGTTTTATCTGGTGAGGATGCAGAAACGTGACAAACCAGGTGTCATGTGACATTTCTGTTCACTGAGTCATGTGACCTCTCAGTTCTTTACCTGCGATCAGTACAGTTGGAGTCAGGTATGTTTCCTTTATGAATCCACCTGATTATTCTGATCTGTTTGTTTAAACCAGCCCAGAGAGTTTAAGATTACACGCAGTTCATCCAATCAGATCAGGGACCTTCACGTCGAGGCGGGGCTTCTCATCTGGTCCTGTGCATTTAATCTGAAAGGCTCTGTGTAAAGGCCCGGCTAATCTGGAATCGAACCAACAACCACTGGAGGTTGGAGGTGTTTCAGGGATGCTGGATTCTCATTTGCCATGTTGCCATGACAACATGGCTCATTTCTGAGAGCTGAGTGGCTGTAGCTCGCTGCTCCGAGGTGAATGTGTTTTTACTCTCTCTCACACACACACACACGTACTGGTGTCAGTGTAATGGGAAGATGATTGGTCCATTTGAAATTACCCAATGAAGCATGATGGGAAATGTGTGCTATTCAGCCCTGAGACCGCAGGCATGTGTATTGATGAGCAGAAAAACCGTGACGGACATATGAACGAACGAGGTGGTGGTCTTATTTAAAGGTGGTGTTATTAGATAGACTGAATGATGGTAGGCCTATGTGAATGTGAATCGGTTCTGTTCTGACTCAGGTGGTGTCTGCGCTTTGGAATCAGCCTCACAGGGTGGGGTGGCTGTAAACAGTGAAATGTTTAAATGTTGGTTAAACATCAGCCTGCTGATCTTCTCCTTACATGAAGGAGGGTCAGAAGCTCGTATCAACTTCACTGATATTCACAGTGTTATTGCCCCTTGAAGTGGGATCAACTCTTCAGGAGACAAAAGTGAGTGTATACACTCTTAAATTTCTCCGGCAGCATGGCCTCGCCCAAGTAGGTTTGCCCCTGAATTGCCTCCTGCATTCCTGATTTTGTTGGTCTTCAATCCTCATGTCCTCACTTGTCTATACTATGGTGGGAGGTTAAGAAAAAATATTATTTTACTTGTACTTTTCGCTCCACTGCACTATTTGACAGATTTACTGTCCATTGCCCTAATACATGAGCATGGGCTGGGCCAGAAGTAACTGACCAGATGATTACAAAGAACGGCTGGGAGTATAGAGACTGAGGAGGTTGGTGAGATAGTCAGGGGCAAGGTTGATTAGGCATTTGAAAGTAGGCAGCAGAACTTTAAAATCAATACGAAATTTAATAGGCAGCCAATGTAAGTCAGAGAGCACTGGAGTAATACAGGCAAACTTTCTAGTTCCGGTTAGGAGACGAGCCGCAGCTTTCTGAATGATCTGTAACCGTTGGAGGTGAGCGAGTTGGAGTCCAGAGTAGAGCGAGTTACAATAATCTAATCTGGAGGTCACAAAGGCATGTACCAGTTTTTCAAGATCTTTGTACGGTATTAAACGATTGACCATGGAAATTTGGAAGAAGCCAGATTTAACCACAGAGGAAACCTGTTTATCCAGCTTAAATGAGCTATCCAGGCAAACACCTAGATTACTTACAGTATCTGTAAGAAAGTAGAGCAAATCGGGCAGCTAGCTGGTCTCGTGGAGTGTGACTATCCTACACCATAATCTCAGTTTTCTTCTCATTTAAAATGAGAGAATTGGCTGACAGCCACTCTGTAACCTCTTTCAAGCTGTCAGACAAACGATTCAATGAAGCTGGCAGGTCATCACACAACTGGAAATAGATTTGAATGTCATCAGTATAACAGTGGTAGGAGATCTGATGTTTGTCAAAGATAGAACCCAGGGGTAGCATGTACAAGGCAACACTGGAGGGCCCAGCACAGACCCCTGTGGTACTCCACGGCAAACAGGGCAGTGGCGGATGAGTAGCAACCCATCATGAAAGAAAGTCCTACACGAGAGGTAGGATTTAAACCAAAGTGCAGAATCCTTGATGCCTATAACATGTTCCAGTCTCTCTAAAATCATTTTATGGTCTACTATATCAAAAGCAGCGGACAGATCCAATAAAATTAAAATGGCAGGGCAACCTGAGTTGGTAATTAAAAGAAGATCATTGAAAACCCTCAGCAGTGCCATTTCAGTGCTGTGGTGAGGTTTAAAACCAGACTGAAATTTGTCACTAATGTTATTTGCATTTAAGTAGGCCTGTAGTTGCAAAAGGACAGTTCTCTCTAATATTTTAGATAAAAACGGAAGTTTAGAGATAGGCCTATAATTCGCAAGGTCAGTATGGTCGAGGCTAGTTTTCTTTAGGATAGGTTGCACCACTGCATGTTTAAGTGCAGATGGGACATGGCCTGCGAGTAATGATAAATTAGCCGAGCTGAGTTTGAACTTCTCAATTGATCAATTATGCTTTAAGAGTAGAAAGTGAGATTGGTTCAGATTTGTAGAAGTTGGACGGAGATCCTCCAGGAGGACAAGGATTCACCACAGGAAGATGAGGGAGTGAGGTTTTTAGAAGTGAGATTTTCCTCGTAAAATAATTAAAAAATTGCTCACAGAGAACTGGGGAGGCAAAGTCTACTTTATCAGGGCAAGGATCGATCGCAGAATTGAAAATTTTAAACAGGACCCGGGGCTTATGGGTATTAGTCACGATGATGTCGGACAAAAAAGCCGCTTTAGAAGTCTTAACAGAGTCCTGATATATAGTGCGGCTGCTACGTAAAAGGGATACCTGAAGCTTATCTTTTTTCCACCTCCTCTCAGATTGACAAAAGGTACGGCGTAACGTCTCGTATAGAGTCATTTAACTGGAGTTGAGTGGAGGATCTAGGACGCTTCATTTTCACGGGGGCCACTAGGTCCAAGGTGGTGGAGCATGCGGATAACATAGCATTCATAATCTCCAAAAGTTGATTATGTTCATCTGGACGTAGCGTTTTGAGGCAGAAATGTTTCGTCACTCATCCAGGTGACTTCTTCAGTCTCAGCTGACTGCAGGTTTCAATCTTATAAACAGTACATTGCATAATGACTGAAACCAGCCCACTGAAGGAACAATGGGCTGAGAGGTCAGTTCCTTAATCTTAATTATGCAAATTCTCATGACCACTGACCAAAACCCACTGATCAAAACCCACTGATCAAAACCCACTGACCAAAACCCACTGACCAAAACCCACTGATCAAAGACCACTGATCAAAGACCACTGATCACTGAGTCCCATTCACAGAGTTGGGGAATGGCTGCAATCACAGCATTGTAAGATGGTGACAGATGTACCCTTAGGCCCCTCCTCCATTCAGAGATGGTCTTTCCCTTTTCACGTAAATGGCCTCCTTGACTCCGCCCTCAAACCAGCGTTCCTCCCTGTCCAGGATGTTACATCCTCATCCTTGAAAGAGTGTCCACTGGCCTGTAGGTGTAAATATAATGCAGAGTCCTGGCCTTGTGAGGTGGCTCTGCTGTGTTGTGCCATCCGCTCCGCCAGAGGTTGTTTGGTTTCCCCGATGTTTAAATCCTGGCACTTACCAGCGTACACTATGTTACTCTGTTTGTGTCGGGGACCCGATCCTTGGGGTGGACCAGTTTTTGGTGCAGCGTGTTTTGGGGTTTAAAAGCCACAGAAACCTGGTGTTTAGAAAAAATGTGTCTCAGCTGCTCCGATACTCCTGACACGTACGGGATCACTACAGATTTTCGCTTGGGCACCGGTACCGGTCCGAGGCCCGGAGGTTGGGGACCGCTGATTAAGAGGACCCGAGGGAAGCTCGGAAAGCTAAGCAGAAGTTATTTGGAGAGGAGAGTGACTCAGACGTGGCTCAAGTAGACACAGTGTGTAACTTTGCTACAGTGTAGCTGCACCACAGAGCAACACTGCAAAGTTCACTAAACACAGATGTTTACATTTTTCATTTATTTTTTATATTGCAAACATTTGCACTGTTATCAGTATTTGCACTATTTTATATTATTTTTTGACAATCTTTAAAGTCATTATTCAACACATTGTTATTGTTAAATAAATATCGTCAAATAATCGAGATCTCAATGTCAGTGAAAATAATCGTGATTATCATTTTTGCCATAATCGAGCAGCCCTAGAGCTGGGTGTCATCTGCATAACAGTGTAAATGTATGCTATGTCTTCTAATGATGCTGCCTAAGGGAAGCATGTATAATGTAAACAGAATTGGTCCTAGCACTGAACCCTGTGGAACTCCATAATTAACCTCAGTATGTGAAGAGGACTCTCCATTTACATGCACAAACTGGAGTCTATTAGATAGATATGATACAAACCACTGCAGTGCAGTACCTGTAATACCTACATCATGTTCTAATCGCTCTAATAAGTTCAGCGTTCAATACAATCCACCCCTCACAACTCATCAGGAAACTGACAGACCTGGGCATCAGTTCCCTCATGTGCAAATGGTCACTGGACTTCCTGACCAACCGCCCCCAACATGTCCGGCTGGATAACCGCTGCTCATCTACAATCCCGATGAACACCGGTGTACCACAAGGCTGTGTGATGAGCCCTTTCCTCTACTCCCTCTTCACCCACGACTGCAGACCTGCTGATGGTTCCAACACCATCATTAAGTTTGCAGATGACACCACGGTGATTGGCCTCATCAGTGACAACGATGAGGCCGCCTACAGGGAGGAGGTGGATCGTCTGGCTGAGTGGTGCGACAGAAACAACCTGCTGCTTAACACCGAGAAGACTAAGGAGCTCATCATGGACTACAGGAGGAATGCTGACCCACATCCACCCATCCACATTAAGGGGACGGCTGTGGAGCGTGTGAGCAGCTTCAAGTTCCTGGGAGTCCACATCTCCGAGGATCTCACCTGGACGACCAACTGCTCCAAGCTGGTCAAGAAGGCTCGCCAGCGCCTCTTCTTCTTGAGGACTCTGAGGAAGAACCACCTGTCCTCAGACATCCTGGTGAACTTCTATCGCTGCACCATCGAGAGCATCCTGACCAACTGTATAACAGTCTGGTACGGGAACTGCTCTGCCTCGGACCGGAAGGCGTTGCAGAGGGTCGTGAAAACTGCCCAGCGCATCGCCGGAGCACCACTTCCTGCCATAAAAGACATCTACAGGAAGCGGTGTCTGAAAAGGGCTGGGAAAATCATCAAAGACCCCAGTCACCCATCACATGGACTCTTCACCCTCCTGCCCTCTGGGAGGCGCTACAGGAGCCTCCGGACTAAGACCACCAGGTACCGGAACAGCTTCTTCCCCACAGCTGTCAGACTCCTGAACTCTGCCTCCTGACATCTGACCCACGTTAACACATGGACTGAACATACACACACACACAATGGACAACTGTACCCTCAAACACACAATAATAACATGGAGTGAACCACCACTCACAACCACCAGCACTTTATATAGCCTCTGTAGAAATTATCCACACCCTCACTTACCTTAACTGCACTACTGTATAGCTCTGTAATAATCATTCTGTACATTCGATAATTTTTAATCCTACAACTGTTTACAACTTGCATAGTTCCCATTTCTGTATAGCTGTATATCTCAGATTCCTGTAAAGTTATTTATTTCATATTCTGTATAGTTTTTCATATTTATATCCTGTTCATAGCCTGTACATAGCTTGTACTCACTACAGCCTGTACATACTTATAGTTATAGAATATTCACAACATACTTCATACCGTGTACATTATAACATACCATAATAGACCCATTTCTGTAATATACTTGCATATCTATATTATTGCTAATATATATTGTAATATATCTATATCACTAAAGCACTTCTGGGTGGATGCAAACTGCATTTCGTTGCCTTGTACCTGTGCATGTGCAATGACAATAAAGTTGAATTCTATTCTATTCTATTCTAATAGGATATTATGGTCGACAGTATCGAACGCTGCACTGAGGTCTAGCAGGACAAGCACAGAGATGAGTCCACTGTCAGAGGCCATAAGAAGATCATTTGAAAAAAAACACCTGGACTTCTTTAAGTTGCTTGAACACGTTTCACCTCTCATCCGAGAAGCTTCTTCAGTTCTGAACTGAAGAAGCTTCTCAGAATTATCTCTAATGATTGAAATTTTATTTGTGAAGAAGTTCATGAAGTCATTACTAGTTAACGTTAAAGGGATGGTTGGCTCAACAGCGCTCTGACTGTTTGCCAGCCTGGCTACAGAGCTGAAGAGAAACCTGGATTCTTATTTTCTTCAGTCAGTGATGAATAGTAAGATGTTCTGGCTTTGCGGAGGGCTTTCTTATAAAGCAGCAAACTATTTCTCCAGGCTAAACGATCTTCTAAATGAGTAATGAACCATGGGAGTTTGTGTTTGGTCTTGTTGTATTCTTTTCCTTTTTCTCTGTTTTTCTTTTCTTTTTTCCTTTTAGCAGTTTCTGGTTGGTTTATTCGTGTTGATAGTCCAAGGTCTTCTTAGTATTGGTATAGCTTTTGGATTCTGTTCATGTTAAAGTTTATATTTAAGTACCTGAGTTTTTGATTTAGTGTACCTCACCTCCCCTGTGTTATTTTTATCCAATTATCAAGTTTGTATGTTAGAATGTGCCGTTTACTGTTTCTTTATTTCTTACTTTGGGTTAGTCTCTGTTGGTATTTATCTCACCTGTGTTTCCCAGGTGTTTCCTCTCTGCCGCAAACACCCCTTTGTGTATGTTCAGTTGCTATCTGGTCCAAATATCTGCTTGCATGCCCTAGTGTTACCCGTTTCCATGTTTGCCTTTGTATGTGGTTTCATTTTCCCCTGTAGACTATGTAACTCATTAGCTAACTGGATTTCTGTTTTGTCTTTTGGACTTTTTATCAGCCTAAACGCACAGCTCATCTGTGTCGCACTTAGCCTGGTGGGGCTTAAGGCATTATCGTCCATTTACTTACAAATCAGTTGACAGGTTTGTAAACTTGTAGCTTTAGTTTGTTTACATGAAAAAAATAAACTAAACTGAAGAAGAAGGTGTTGTCTTTATGACTATTGGAGAACTTACGGGATTTACTTTGTGGCTAGCTGCTAGCCTGTACAGACCTTTGCATATCTATAGTAACAAAGCAGATGTGGCTACTGGAAGTTTTTTAACTCAAACTTGCAGCGTACACATGGTAGTTGGTTCAGCTCAGATCACATGTACACCATGAATGAACCACTCTGGACCAAAATCACCTCCACCAAAGGACGTTGGTGCAGTTGTTTTAGGCCACACTCGAGTGCGCATACTGTGTTCGCATCTGCACAAAAGAGTAATATACAGGGTGAACCAGAGTACGACGAATGAATGAACCAGAAAGGAACCAGAGTATTATGGACTAAACACCCTAAGATTGAGGCTTTGAAGTAAAACTGTGTGTCGGTCTTTGGCTAATTAATAAGCTGGAGTGAAAGATTCACTCAGCCTTCAACTCAGCCTGTACTTTTTGTTAAATCATTTACTAATAGGACTTAGAAGAGAGAGGTCTAATGTCTGATACATTTAACTGTCCTGGTACAGTTGAAAACGGCTTTGTTTGTTTTCTTGTTTAGGTGGTCTGGGCCCAGACACAGTCTCTTGGTGGTTTGAGTTGGGTGTTTATTGCCACAATTCAGCCAAAATAAGTAAAGTCTGAATTTGCAGGTCCATGCCTATTGTAAGTGGGTTATGGTTTGAGAATGGCTTGGACACATACAGCTGCACCAGTCACCCAAAGGATTAGTGCTGTGATTGATTAGGCAATATAACCGTTGTTATATATAACCCAGAGAAAGGCGGAACATTTGAGTGCTATAAACCAGCGGTCCCCAACCCCCGGGCCACGGACCAGTAACAGTCCGTGAGTCGTTTGGTACCGGGCTGCGAGAGTTGAGGCTTGGGTGTGAAATTCACATTTTCAGGGTTTCCATGGGTCTTTTCCTGTGTTATGAACACATCTTTTTTCTTTTTGTACCGGTACTGGTTTTATTTCGTTGTATTTATCCGCGACACCTTAAAGGCCGGTCCGTGAAAATATTGTCGGACATAAACCGGTCCGTGGCGCAAAAAAGGTTGGAGACCGCTGCTGTAAACCATAAGATATGTTTGCCATCAACATGCAGGAACCAACTTGGTTA
The DNA here is from genome assembly GCF_057382095.1 of Aulonocara sp. 'chitande type north' Nkhata Bay. Lineage (NCBI taxonomy): Eukaryota > Metazoa > Chordata > Actinopteri > Cichliformes > Cichlidae > Aulonocara > Aulonocara sp. 'chitande type north' Nkhata Bay. The sequence goes on along the minus strand of NC_141351.1, from coordinate 26,309,874 downwards.
TGTTACCATACCATCCATACACCATCCCTCCAGTAAAGCCCTCTGTGCTCCAGAAGCAAGTTAATGTTATTTATAATAGCCACCTTGTAGTCTCTACAGACTGATAACATCCAGGCAATCAAGCTGTGTAGGTGGACGAAACCAACCCCCTCCGTCTTTTGATATCAGATATCATTTGTCCCCAAATAGACTGGTTCAACTTGGGTTGGTTCTTTATAATCTCTGGGATCTTACCGGCTACTTCCGAAACCCCAGCACCAGGAAAATTATTTAGCAAAAGTTCAGTAAAAAAGAAAGGCCAGGAAACTTTTTAAGTCTGACACAGCTCAGGCCAAGAGAACAGAATTCATAAATATTCTGAATGAAGTAATATCAAAATTACTTCAACTTTCACCTGTGGTGCAGTTTTTTACGTTATTGCATTGCACTTTTCAAATGAATACTGAGTTGTTAATGTCCCTCTTTTATTGTATAATGTGGCATTATGTTTCTACATCATCTCCTGCTGAAATTTCTTCCTGCAACTTGTAGCATGATCATCTGCAGATGGTTTGTTGCATTGACATTTTAAGAGGTCTTTGTTGTGTGTCTTTATATTTTTATCTGCTGTTTGTGAGGAGCTTCCTGAGAACAGCTGCTGCCTTAAAGAATAAACTCAGGGGTGCAGGAACAGGTTATTGACTGGCTGCAGCCTGAGTCTGCATCACTGAAATAGACACAGATGTGTTTCTCTTGTCTAAATCCTCTGAGTTCATTTGTTTGAGACGATGTTCAGATGCAGTCAGAGGCTTTTGGAAGCCAACAAATGCAGATTAAATTTGCTTTTATTTAGTCAAACGTGGGTGTGTGTTCATGTTGTTGATGTTTTCTGGCAGGAGCTCGGTTTCTCTTCAGTTTATAGTTTGTCAAGATTGATTTGTCTCAGATTGACACAACATGCTCACAGATGGAAACCTCCGCAGGAAATTCTGCTCTGCTGAATGTGGAGAGGAAATGAAAAACAGCTGAAAACTAAAAAATGTAATGTCTGCAACAGTGAGCATGTGTTGTTAAAATAATTTCTAACCTTATCATTCATCGGACTGTAAATGGACTGGTTCTTATCTAGCGCTTTTCTACTCTGGCTGAGCACTCACCATTCACCCATTCACACCAGCACTTTTTTGTCTATGCTGTCTCTAAGTGCTTACTATCTAACAGTCACACACATTCATACTCCGGTGGATGCATCGGAGAGCAACATGGGGGTTGGTATCTTGCGAGCATTGTGCTGCATCAAATATCCTTCCACAGATGTTTTATTGTCGCTGCAATGGTGCTGCCGTCAACAGATTTAGGTCAGTGTTTTCCTGAAAGGAGCGCAAACTCGTGGAGGCGGACTAATCTGCTGAAATATAACCATGCCACAAGCACACAGATCTTCATTAAAAGTGTAACTACATGAAACTTCAGTTAAGCCACAATGATATCAGCCACTTATAATGGCTGATTGCGGGGGTTTCCATATGGAGCCTCAGTGATGACAGATTTCTCTCTAATTATTTCAATGATTGTTTACTTCATTGAAGCCGGTATCAATCTGAAATTTATTCATTTGTTTTTCATGCGACTAGTTCTTTTGATTTATCAATTTAGATTCAGGGTGTTGTTGTGCTAAGAAGTATTATTGTAGGGTCTACCTTACAATATATGAGCTTCCTCCGAAGGGTGACTGGCCTCTGCCTCAGAGATAGGGTGAGAAGTTCGACCATATAGGAGGGGCTCAGAGTAGAGCTGCTGCTCCACATCGAAAGGAGTCAGCTGAGGTGGTTCGGGCATCTGACAAGGATGCCTCCTGGGCGCCTCCTGGGCGCCTCCTGGGCGAGGTTTTCCGGGCATGTCCCACCGGGAGGAGGCCCCGGGGCAGACCCAGGACACGCTGGAGAGATTATATCTCTTAGCTGGCCTGGGAACGCCTTGGTGTTCCCCCGTACAAGCTGGAGGAGGTGGCTGGGGAGAGGGAGGTCTGGGCTTCTCTGCTTGGGCGACCCGGCCCTGGATAAGCGGAAGAAGATGGATGAATGTTTAATCTGAAGTGACTGCTTACACCCTCACTGTCAACCCTCTTTTTTATTCATTGGAAATCAGTTCAGCATTTGAACTCATACATACAAACTCTTCTCAGCTGTTCCTGTCGAGCTTGAATAAAATCTATTTACTAAGCAGAAAGAGCAGAAGACATGTGGACACTCAGTTTTTAGGCTTCGTGAAATATTCTTCAATACACTGATGAAGATCAGAAGCATCCATTTCTTATTCTGTGTGCAGATCACATCAGGAGAGACAACACAAAGACAAGAGATGTCGAACCTGAAGACTCTTCTTCTTCCTCGCTCCCACTACACCTGCTGTCTTTGTCTCCTCTCCCTCTCCCCACAGCTCTTCCTCCATCAGGTGAGTCTGATTTGATCCTAATTGTGTAATTAGTGTGTTGGTGGAGTCACAATTGCTGCTTTCGCTAATTTCATAAGCTGTATATGGATCACGTGGTAAAGCCACTTCCTGTTTACAATGCTGTGTGTTTCCTGTCTGCAGTCAGAGTAAATCAAATAAGATAATCGTATAATCTATTGATAACAGGATCTGGTTGTGACACCATAGCAAGTTCAGGTTCTGGTTCCATGCTGTGATTCTGATTGTGCAGTAGGGCTGTGCGATATGACCAAAATCTCATATCCCTAAATAAGACGTATATCGTCCTGACAACGATATATATCACAAAAATTTGACATTTCCTGTTAATTCGCTGAATCTCGGCCAGCTCGACTCATGTGAAGTGTTTTCAGCTGGGCGTCGTTTACCTGGAGTCGAGTGGGTTTTTTTTCTTTCATAGGTGGTACAAGAGGCTTGTCCTGTTTGAGTCTGAGGCCAGTTTGCACCATAATTTGCATAGCTCAGTTTTCTGGTCTGCATCAGACTTTTCATAAACAAACCATGTCCATGCTACAGAGGGTAGGCCCTCGTTTAGGAATAAGGTCCTCGATTTGTTTTGACTGGTCCTTCTGTTTGTCACCATTTCAGTTTATTTGGAAAATCTTAACAGGATCTTGAGCTTTATTGTGAAAGGTTTATGTGGAAAATAAACAAGAGGATGGTGGAGCCACACAATGGTTTTACCGTCGTTGTTGCTAATGACAGCGCATAAAAAGAGTCACTTGTCTATCCGTAGTGTGGTTATAGTACCGTAATTGTCGGGCTATAAGCCGCTACTTTTTGCACAAGCTTTGAACCCTGCGGCTTTTAGTCAGGTGCGGCTTTTCTATGGATTGTCCGTGATTTTTGTCATATCGTAAGAGGATTTGTTTTGTTTGTTCCGCTGTTGTACGGCACTACGTTGGCTGGCGGAAAGGCATGTGATCAGACACACAGTATCGGGGTTCAAGAGTGGTATGTTGGTCACATGTCCATCCGCCAGGCAACATAGTGCTGTACAAGTAGCGCGAAAAACAAACTTCAAAGTAGCGCTACGCGTTCAGCGGGAGGCGTGGATGACCAGCGGCGATAAACTTGCGAAAAGCAAGTTATGCCCAACTCCACCGGTGGAACCTGACAGCGTGGAAAAGTGTGAAAACATCCACGATCACCAACGGATTTCGAAGGGCTGGACTGCTGCATGATGGAGAGGAGGACACCGCCACGGCCCTTCTGAGGGTGTTCGACTCTGACACTGACAACGAGGATTTGTTTGGTTTTGAAAGTGACAACGAAAGAAAGAAGCTGAGAGTGGATGACGAAGCCATCCTGAGCCTGTTCGTGTCCGACACTGGAGAAGAGGACTTTGGTGGTTTCAGTGCAGGAAGAAAAGAAAGATGGTGGTGAATGACTGACTTTTCTTCTTGTTAAAGCCGTGTCACTGCACCTGAGCCTAAAAGGTAGTCCGGATCTATTTTTCTGGTGTGCTGTAGGTTATTGTTATGTACTACATTTGTTACTCATTTATGAAGCACAGTACATGTTTCGTACTTGTAATTACCGCTACTTGTACATATACCTAAAAAGTAGGGCTGGGCGATATGACCCAAAATTTATATCTCGATATTTTTTAGCTGGATGGCGATATAAGATATGTATCTCGATATTTTTTTTTAAGCCATAAAGTAAGAACAAAAAGAGAGTTCTTAGTCAAAGCTGTGTCCCAGATGTCACACAGGCACTTTTATTAACATACAGCATAGATGTACATGAAAAATTACTCAAAATTAAATTATGAGCATTCATTAAATAATAATGCTCCATAAATAAAAGAAAACAAGGTTGTTTTTGTGCTAAACAAAGAGCTCACAATTGTGCAGTCAAAATGTAAACTAAAAGACGCTGAGCGTAATAACAAAGACAGACAGATTTCACAGCTGCTCTGTTCCCAACTTCTACTCTGTGACTGACAGCCTGGAGTTTGAAATCCGCTTCATAACCACGTCTCTTACAGGTGCCATTTATGGTCCTTATACACACACAAGGTAATATTACGTTGATGCACAGTACGTATCACTCCGCGAAGCTCTTCGGTAGCCGTAATGCGCCGACAATCTATCAAGCGGTGCAGCTCCGTAGCTTACCAAAGTCGTACTCAAACATTTTTGACAGATTGCTGAGCGCCGTGTACCACATAAAAGCGGTTCGCGGCCATCAAGCACAACCAGAATTCATACATAAGGCGCGCTATCAACTTTTGAGAGAATGAAAGGACTTTAGGGTTAGCGCTGTTAGCTCGTTAGCGCGGTTAGCTCGTTAGCATGTTTAGCTCGTTAGCTCGTTAGCACGTTGACGCCGTCCAGCCCCACGCATGGGGTGATGCGCAGTAACTCGTTAACGGAGATTTGCCGTGTCCGTCTTGTCGCTGCCTGCATGTGAAGCGATGGGGGAGGAGGGGGAGTTGTCTTCAGTGAAGGCGAGGCGGAGTAACGTTGCGTAGAGACAAAAGTGGACGAAAGAGAGGCAAACTTGCGGCTCCACAACTATAATTATAACGTAACATAGACTATATCGATATAAAGGATATTGTCACATCTTATATCTCGTATAAAAATATATCGATATGTTTTAAAAACTCGATATATCGCCCAGCTCTACTAAAAAGTTATGCAAATATGTACCCATAACTTGTTTTTCAAAATATTAATAAAAGGGGTGTGTCTCCAAACAGCCGTCTCTTTCCTGACAATTGGCTTTGTGCATATTCTCTTACATATGATAAGTCAGCATTGAAACACCTGCAGCTTTTAGTCAGGTGCTGCTAATGTATGTACAAAACAGGATTTTCCCCTGATTTTAGCTTGTGCGGCTAATATTCAGGTGCGCTCTGTAGTCCGGGAAATCAGAATCAGAATACTTTATTAATCCCGAAAGAAATTAGGGTACAAATACGGTAAATATAAGAGAAAAAGAGAACTTTAATACAGCCACTACAGTGACCGTCAAAACCATGAAAAAATAGTACTGTAAACGGTTTATTTTGTAACACCACGAAACAAACGATAGCATATAATATGAAATGATAGATGTTTTCATATCATCATCCAATATATATTGTCATATCGAACAGCCCTATTGTGCAGATCTCTGCAGGTGTGGTGATATTGAACAGTTTGTTATGTGTCTCCTCTTCTGGCTGCGTTCATCTGTTTTTCAGCTGCTCATCACTGCTGTTGTGTATTTTTCATTTTGCTTATTAAAATCCAGCCGTACTCGATTTGACGCTGTGTATCTGTTCTGGTTTTTTGCAGCAGCGAAACAAATCTGCAGCTCAGCGTGTCATTACTGAAAATAAAGTGACTAACAGCCTCACAGACTCAAAACAGATAATAAACAGCAGTGGGGAGTCTATCGTCCACTGAGGAGTATGAAAACAAATATTTTTCCACAGTTTCTGTCTGACATCAGGTAGCTGCAGTGTGTGACTGATTTTATTAGCATCTGCTGCTGATCACAGTCTTCTTACTTTGACTGCTATAGTCCCTCAAAAAGAAAAAAGAAAATCACATAATAATTCAAAAAAGTTTAGGGAAGTTAAATGTGTACCAGTGTTAGTCAGTCTCAGATGTTTCACTGTGTTTCTGCTGCTGTGTGCAAAATAACAGATTCATCAGCCTTTATAAAATGTAAAGCAGCTCATTACAGTGCCGCGTCTTTCAGCTGTGTTTGATTAGCCTGAGTGTGTGAGTGAGTGTGTGTGTGTGAGTGTGTGTGTGAGTGTGAGTGAGTGTGTGTGTGTGAGTGTGAGTGAGTGTGTGTGTGTGTGTGTGAGTGTGAGTGAGTGTGTGTGTGAGTGTGAGTGAGTGTGTGTGTGTGAGTGTGTGTGAGTGTGTGTGTGTGTGTGTGTGAGTGTGAGTGAGTGTGTGTGTGTGAGTGAGTGAGTGTGTGTGTGTGAGTGAGTGTGTGTGAGTGAGTGTGAGTGAGTGTGTGTGTGTGTGTGAGTGAGTGTGTGTGTGTGAGTGTGAGTGCGTGTGTGTGTGTGTGAGTGTGTGTGTGTGAGTGTGAGTGTGTGTGTGTGTGTGTGTGAGAGAGAGAGAGAGACTGAGAAGATTTCTCAAAGGCATTAGTTAATTTTCTTCCCACAATCCCTTGCTCCTCTGAGCCAGTCCTGTGTGTGCAGCTGTTACGTGTTTGCTACGATGCGTAGGGTTGGCTTCCAGGCCCCTCTTCTCTGGACACCCTCTCTTCTTTTAAGATGAGGCTTCATTTTTGCTAAAGCATATAATTAGGGTTGGATCAGGTGACCCTGGCCCTCTCTTAGTTATACTGCAACAGGCTCAGGCTGAAAGACTTTCCATTATGAGAGTTTCTTCTTCACTCTCCTTTTTTCTCTCCCCAGGTGTTTATATACAACTGTCATGATCCTTTATCTTCTCTCTGTGACAAAATCATTTTTTAAAGATTTTTTAAAGAAGTCATGGAAAGCAGTCAGTGTTCACCATTCACATTTTTTAGATTCCAGTCTGAGTTTAGACCATCAGAGAGCAGAAGTGGATGCTGAGCTCTCAGCTTGTATATTCTTGGGCTGTTGAATCATTGGTCACTGCATCCTGTTAAACAGACTGAGGCAACTGATGTGGCTGTACGTTAGTCCTATCGAGAGCATCTAATTCAATTCAATTCAATTTTATTTATATAGCGCCAAATCACAACATAAGTCGCCTCAAGGCGCTTCATAGATACAGAGAAAAACCCAACAATCATATGACCCCCTATGAGCAGCACTTTGGCGACAGTGGGAAGGAAAAACTCCCTTTTAACAGGAAGAAACCTCCGGCAGAACCAGGCTCAGGGAGGGGCGGGGCCATCTGCTGTGATTGGTTGGGGTGAGAGAAAGACAGGATAAAAGACATGCTGTGGAAGAGAGTGATTTTGATTGGCTGCCGTGCAAAATAAGTCAAGACAGGTCGATCCTAGATAATCGATTGCTTGTGTGGACTTGGGGCAGCCAGGTATCCCATAATGCATTTCAAATCACAGGCAGCAATGTTGGTGGTGTAAAGTTTTAAAATACCCGTTTTTCTGTCACCAGCTACACTTTTAACAGGGTTTTAGCCGCGAATGTCGCGCCGTAATCTTCACGTCTGGTCAGGTTGTCAACATAGAACATGTTTGTGCTCAGATGTTTTCAGAGATGTCACTCGCTCTGCTAACAGTCAGCTGACAGAGAGCACCGAGCTTCTCCTCATAAATGAAATGGTGAAGCATTAATTTAACCCCTAAAGGGGCTACACCTTCAAGTATATCATGCATGATATCAACATTTGTGTTTTCTGTTGCATGAAATTAGTGAAGGTTATTCAGAGAGGAGTCCTCTTTCACACTTGCTTGGTTCGTTTAGGCTGACATGTTCCTGATAACTGTCTTTGGTGTGCAACTCAACTTTGTCTTCATCATATATCAGCTGTGCATCTGCTTTGTCAATCATGCAAAACTGACAGAATTTGTTTGCAGAGAAACTTACAAGGTAGCCACAAAGTGAATGAATTCCTTTTATGTTGTGTCTACATCTTCAAATATATTTTTAGCACTTTCAAACTCCTTCATTAATGCTTGAACAGCCTCGCTGTCTTGTGGTACATCCAAGCTACTCAACAAAGCAGCAGTTGACTGTTGCAAACAGTCTACAGTTTTCTCAAGCAACTCCTTTGTACAGTTTACACTTCTTGTAACATCTGTTAAAGTAATATTTGATGAGGCATACATCTGTGCCACAAAAGAAGCAGCACATTCACCAAGATCAGTATAGTTTTTTAACTTTGATACTGCACCTGCTACATCACCGGGCATCTCCAAAACATCAGGAACTACTAGATCATCCGTTTCAACTGAACAGTTTGATGTCTCTCCTTGGTAAGAAGGTTGAACTGAGTCAGCATCCACTGAAGATGAAGTAGAATGAGATCTATGCAGGTGCTTTGAAAATGAATTTAAGTTATAATACATCCTTGGGCAGCCATCTTGGCTACATATAATTTTCAAGTTTAGTCCATCTCATAAGCAGTGAATTTGACGAAGATGCCAAATGAGGTTTCTCACCTCTGTGAACAGAGACTCTCTACATTTTGGACAGGTGAACATTTTACTTGCATCCTTTAATCTGTGCAATCAGCTCCAGTACTTTGGTTTTCCTTTGGGTGGACAGTGGCGGGTCATAGACAAACTCAAAGAAGGTGAAGATGGAGCCAAGCGGTGCTGGATAGGACAAGGACCCAATACAGTTTGAAAAGCTTATCCACAGCACACGTCTGGCCATCATTCAGAGGAATGGTTGCTTTGTCATTCTTGGCAACAATGACGTACTGCCTGGTTGCACTGTTTAGATCCCCGATGCATATCGGCTGGGGTTGGTGTGTTGTGGATGATGCTTCAGGATCACTGCAAAGGCTTGGAGATGGGGAAGATAAAGATAGATTTTTAGAGAAGTATTCAGTGAGGTTTAGACAAATGCTTTCCTCAGGTAAATACTGTGTGAACCTCACTGAATACATATCAGTGCAAGAACAACCAAGTGCGTTATAGCTGATTTAAGGCTGCAACGACTGGCACCAACTGGTGGGAGCAGGTGTGTTAACACTACAAGGGCAGTGTAACAAGCCTCATCTAATGAAGAAAAGCAAGGTGTAAAATTATTCAAAATACAGAAATGTGTTATTTAATCAATTATGAGATGTACAACAAAAATGACTTTCTCTTTTGTGAATAGATGAAATCAGAAATGCAGAGGCTTAAGGCACCTCATTTGGCTTATATGTGCAGCCCAAGGCCACATAATTTAAATTCTTTAGTTTAGTCTAGTCTCTAGGAATCCACAATAAGAGACTGGATCATAATAATGCTCCTGAGAAAGAAAGGACAGAGGTATATGGGTAATATACACTCAACAAAAATATAAACGCAACACCTTTGTTACTGCTCCCATTCCCCATGGGATGGACGTAGAGACCTAAAATTCATTCCAGATACACAATATAACCATCCCTCCCAAACAGTGGTCACAAATCAGTCCAAATGTGTGGTAGTGGGCACATCTGCTATATTGAGATAATCCATCCCACCTCACAGGTGTGCCACATCAGGATGCTGATCTGACATCATGAGTAGTGCACAGGTGTACCTCAGACTGCCCACAACAAAAGGCCACCCTGGAATGTGCAGTTTTGTCTCACAGCAAAATGCCACAGATGCCACAAGCAGCCGCTTGAGGAGGTACACCAGAGAGGATCTGAGGGCAGACCATAGCAACCTCCCTGAACAGGGTCCAGTAACCATCACAGTGGCAGATATCCAAGAAAGGGTCTCCAGTATGAAGAGTTGGACAGCACCAGGGCCCGGTTCTGTGGAGAACAGCTGGTTTATTCTCCTGCCTTCTATCTCTCTGGTGTACCTCCTCAAGCGGTTGGCCAAGGCTGTGAGTCTTTGCTTGGCAGTTTCCAAGGCCTCAGGTATGGACAGCTTGCTGTATTTCTTAGGCACCTTATTTGTCGCACCTTTCTGCAACTCCGTTAGTTGGCTAACCTCCCTCCGTGCTACTTTGATCTTGCCCTCTAGCCTCCTTCTCCATGGAGGGTACTGCCCCTTGTCGCTGTTCAACTTGTAGCCAAGCATCTCACTGATCACTGCTGCCGTATTGTAGATCAGCTTGTTAGTGTCGGTAATCGTGGCTGTAGGTATTGTCCGTAGTGCTACATTAACATCATCTAGCAGACCTTCTGAGGGTACTTCACGTAATCTTGGTAACCGGCTACGGCGGATCCAGGTTTCAAGCTTGATCCTATTTTTCAGGTCAGTTCCTCTCGCACTCAACGATCCTTCTCCTATCGCACTTGGGGCTATGTACCCAATCTCGGGTGGGGGTGATGATATCTCCCCCCTGACCTGGCGTCCTGACTCCTCCTTGCCGTAGCATTTGTGTTGTACCTCGTCAATCTCTAGCTGTGAGAGCAGTCCCTTCTTTCGAATGTTGGAACACTGAGCTACTAGTTGTTTCGCCGTCATTGTGGATGTTGGGTATCGAAGAATCCACAGGTCCGTCATCCTATTCATGTAGCCCCTTCCGCCGGGGTTACTTGCGTAGTAGCATTCCAACAACGCCCTGTTTTCGTCTCTTGCCCACCGATGCCTTCTTGTTCCAGTAGCCCACTTTTCGTCAGGGTGCCCTGGTTCCTCAACACCTGACGCGGACCTTGTTGATCCGGGCGACGTCCGAGCCGGCATGCCTTCATATTTATCTGTCTCGCTCATGTTGCGGTAGGCTTGCTTAGCATAGGGGGTCTAGCCTTAGGACCCTTACTGGATACAGACGCCCCAGGCAGGAATTGAACTTGCGGTCCAAAGGCGTGTAGTCTAACCACTACGCTATCCAGCTATATATATATATATATATATATATATATATATATATATGCACATAATGTACATGCACGTTAAATATGCATCAATGGCAGACTCATACCTTGGGCCAGCATGCCTCCAGTGTGGTCTTCTGGAAAGTACGCAGGCTATAAACAGCGAGCGCAGAGTCTTTGTTAATAAAATGGATGGTTACGCTCATGTAGGGCTACGTATCTCTGCTCGTCCATAGGTCAGAATTCAAGGCATAATGCACGGCCCTGCAAACATCCTTCTCTACTTTGGCCCGGCATGCATCATATAAGCAAGGCAACTCGACTTTACTGAAGTGCTTACGACCGGGCATAACGTACCTCGGATCAAGGACTTTGACGAGGTCACGAAAGCTGTCCTTCTCAACTACATAAACAGGGCCATGCCTTTACAAATATAACGTGAGATGGCTTCTGTGATTCTGTAATAATTTATAAAATTAGGTTAGAAACGATAGAAACGAAGAAAAATGGCATATTGCCCAGCACTATTAACCAGTGAAAAGTAATTATAACAAATATTTTTCACAACACTACTAAATGTAGTCTATTAAGTGTGATAACAGAAGACAGAGGGCAACGTCAAACTAAAGTTAATCAGGCTTTAATCCTATTCTGTGCTAGCAAACGAATGGTCGCGGTGAACTGACTACATTTGCTATATTCAGAGCAAGGGCGTAGATTTCGTTTTGGCATTGGTGGGGGCGAATGATTCAGTTTTTTTTTTCCTTTTTGTCTTTGCTTCTTGATAACAAAAGGAGAAATGTACTTGCCTACATATGCTATTCTACATGCTTTTAAACCATTTAAAATTACAATTGATAGTTTTATATGCGAGTTATATAATGCTAAATTATAATTAAACAAATGAATAAGTATTTTAGACTTTAGTTTACTTCAGCCATATTCAATATAAATCAGGTATCATACAAAAATAAAAATAACTTCAAATTCAGCAGGGCTGGACTGGGACAAAATCGGCATTTTGACGAGTGACCAGCCCACCATGGTATTATAGGAAAAGTCATAAATCCTTTAAAGCCTTTATAATAAGCTTAAACCTACACCACCTTCCATATTCTGGTATTCTGAACAGTAACACCTAATTTATAATTACATATACCTATAACTGAAAGGGTTGCCAACTCCCAGCAAAAAAAGAAATGAAAAGAAGTAGGGAACCCCCCCCCCCCCCCCCCCCCCCCCCCACCCACCCTCTGCCTCAAGATGCTTAACTAACAAAACCGATTTAAATTTAATGCACTTATACAACAAATGCACATAACTCTATTATTTTTCTCCAGTAATTAAATACATTCAACATCTTTCTTCAACAAAATTGCAGACTGCACAGATGGTACCTTCCCAAAGTAAAGAATACTATAACTTACTGGGGTATATACTAACTAGACTTAATATTTACTGAATACAATAATGCATTTCTATACATTTTACATCAGATGAAAACGTTTGTTGTAAGATTCAGATAATTATTTAATAAAAGCTAGACATTTTAAATGAGAATAAGAAAGAAAAGTATGTCTTTGTGCCCCCCTCTCCCTGTTAATGCCCTACCTGCCCCCCTGGCAACACTTTGCTAGACCCGCCCCTGCACAGTTACCAGCTGTCAGCTGCTTAGAAAAGGATCCTGGTGTTATTTGTCTCTCAGAAACAGTTCATAACTTCAACTCATCCATGTCACCTAAAAGGTAAACCTGTTTCTCCATCACAGCTCTGATGATTCAGTAAGGACATCTCCTGGTTTCATCTTCATGTTTCCCTCTCACCAGATATACAAACCGACATCATGACCAGCAGCTTTCCAGCTGTGGCTCCAGCAAACATCAGCTGATACTAGAAATTAATATTAAATAAATTCTAACAACAGCTGATCAAGCTTAAACGTGCTGCTGTTGTTTAACCGACATCTGCTGGTTTCCTCTTTCTTGCGCAGAGAGAAAAGCCGATCAGCTGATCATTGATCAGTTTCATGATTGAATTAGCAACTTTCTAGCTGAAGTAGTGTGGGACAAATCGCGTTCCTTTTCACCTTAACTTTAAAGTTTGACCTCCTCAGCTGTAATTGGTCCAGCCCAGAGTCGATCATGACCAACTGGCCAATCCACCACCTTTCATTTATACTGTTAAAAAAAGAAAAGGAAAAAAAACCCATTGGCCCATAAAAACGAAAAATCACGAGCGGCCCACCGGGCAAATGCCAAGTATGCCCGATGGCCAGTCCAGCCCTGAAATACAGTCATGACAATAAACGAATATGAGTTCAAGGACTTAACAACATTACTTCAGTTACACCAACATCTCTGACACGTTAGCACTAAGGGAACACTGAATGACCTGGTGCTTTATGTCCATCTAAGATTACCACAAAGTAAAAGATCTCTCAGCAAAATTATGCAACATTTTAGCCACACTATCGCCCCGATCAAATCAGTGAGCTGGGATTTTTTATTCTAAGCTACTGTTACGGCAACAGACATTAATCCTACTGGTGTCCCACACAACAACTCAATGTCCACTATGTGAAGCTGCCAAACACAGGCCTGCTCCTCTCGTTAACTGAGATAAACTGCTGGCATATTGGTTTTACATCTATACTGTCCAGTGTCTCCTGGTGGACACACAGCAGCATTGTTTAATCTCATTTGAGTCATTTTTGACTTTAGCCATGTTTTCTGAGAGCACTGAAGCTTCTTTCAGCCTCAACTGAGGATACTGGAATGACTAAAAGCAGCCTGACAACTGTCATGATAATAAATACTAGTTAATCTATAGCACCACATCATCAGTCAGTCACCTGTGAGCTCACCTCTCCACCTCGGTCTGAGCGACAACATGGCAGAGCTGCCTCTGTCACCTGATGAATAACAGTGAGACACTCCACATACATGCAGTCACACATGTGCTTCAAATACAGTCACAAACCAACAAGTCATCATCCAGTTTCA